>NW_026014658.1:197500-262500 GCF_020379485.1 Brassica napus
AATAAATCTAAACAAGGAAACATAAGGGGCAAATCAATTGTATAAATATAAACTGAGATTCATACATCATTCTTAGGTTCGTCCTAATAAGTTATACACACTTAGTCTAACATAAGTTCACAAGTTGCACAATAGGCTATCAGTATTTCACATCTATCTACAATGACCCATTCACCACACATCTTCTCATGGCCTGAGTCTTCACGGTGCCTTTCCCTTACCACGGTCCATGTCCGATCCTGAAACTACACAAGACACAATGCACATTCATAAGGCCGATATCCTAACATCAAGTCTAGATAAGCATGGTTCGGCTACTTAGAATCTATAACCTGTCCAAACCAACATACTCAAATAAATTCCCAAAAACTAATTAAAATTCATGATAATCTCTGATAACTCCCAACTAAGAGATTCCCATAAACAGTTTCCAACAAAACACACTAGAACATCCAAATCCGACCATGAAAAGTCCGGCCAAAGGCCAAGGACTTGGATACTGAACCGGCCAGGGCCTTGTTCAGTCTTCCCTGTATGAACAGAACAAACGAACACAATAATCTCATAGGACAAGCAAATCTAAAGAGATAGAGAGAGTAGATGTAGGCGCATAGCAAACCGGCCACAAGCCCGATCGGATCATCAGCCGTCTCGGGCCGATCACTTGCCGTCCACACCACTGACCTTAGGCGTTCTCTCCCCAGGCGCCATCTCCTTCTCTTTTTCCTTCTCTCTGTCTCTCTGTCTGGTATCCATCTCCTCAGGCCTTGCTTCCCACGATCCGGTTTCTCCTGGAACAGCCAAGCCTCTCGCTGGTTCTCTCCTTGGATCGCCGGTTCTCTCTTCTCTTTCAGGGGTTTGTCTCTCACGATTTTGGCAGAGGTTCCCCTCAAGAATTCTGTGTCAAATTCTGGATCCAGGGCTCTGTATTTATAGAGAGAGGGAGTCGGAACAGCCATGGGGCCGAACGGGTGGGAGTTGTAACCGAAAAGGTGTCTCTCTCTCCTTTGCAACCGTTTGGCAATAACTGCCCCCAACCGGTCCTCAACTGCCTCCAACTGCTCATGTCCTTGTCCCTGTCGGTTCTCTATCCTGAAGCCAAGGGCAAGCCCTTTAACTGACCGCCCATACCGTGGCTGGACCATCTAACCAAACCACCATAACCGTCCTAGTAACCGCCCAACCATCCAGGACATGAACACTCGGCCCAGCTGAGTTGAGCTGACTGCTAGCTGGTCCCAGCTGAGTGAGGTAGTCCTTTTAGCTCCACGAGCTGATGCATACTGACTGAGCTCCCATTGAGCTTCCCTGAGCTGCCCAAGCTCGGCCGCTGTCCCGTCTAGCTCCCACATCACTCGTCCAGCTCTATTAAACCCATTCTTTCTTCACCCTGGTTAAGTCTCAACACTTTGATGCCCTTAACTCTATGTCTGAGCCATGATACGCTTGACTACTGGTCTAATGACCTGACTGGTGCATCTCCCCGCACCATGGCTCATCTCAACGATACTATCTCGGACTGGGGACATGAGAAGTCTCCCCCACTTGGGATGGATTCGTCCTCGAATCCTCATCATGTGTTTCCTCGGGGACCACCTGATCATACCACTCAGGATACTCGGCCTTCATCCTTGCCTCTATTTCCCAAGTGATTACATCCTTGCCATTGTATTCCCACACGACCTTGATCATGGGAATGGTCTTCTTCCTTGTTGTCTTTTCTGTTCGATCCGCTATGCGGACCGGCCTCGTCTCTAGAGTCAGATTCTTACCCAAATCTGTAGGGATCTCGTGTAGGACTATGTCCTGATCAGACAAACATTTTTGGAGTTGGGACACATGAAACATGTTGTGGAACGCATCCATGGCTGGTGGCAGTTCCAACTTATAAGCCACAGCCCCAACTCTTTCTATGATTCTGAACGGACCCAAGTACCTAGGGTCTAGTTTTCTTCTGCCAGAAACTCTAGCCCTCCCTTTGAATGTGATCATCTTGAGATATACCAAGTCTTCAACTTCAAACTCAATATGTTTCCTTCGTCTATATGCATAACTCTTTTGACGATCCTGTGCTTCTTTCATTTTCTCCTTTAAGAACCTTATTTTCTCGGTGGTTTCTTCCACTATCTAAGGACCCAACATGCTCCTCTCCCGCACTTGGGTCCAGCATAATCGCGTCCTGCAAGGCCGTCCATACAGTGCTTCATAAGGTGACATCCGAATGCTAGTATGGAAACTGTTGTTGTAGGCAAACTCGACCAAGGGTAGATGCTTTTCCCATGAGTCGCCCCAATCCAACACCACGGCCCTTAACATGTCCTCCAATGTCTGGATTGTCCTCTCTGACTGCCCATCCGTCTGAGGATGATAGGCTGTGCTCATATTCATTCTTGTTCCTAAGGCTTTTTGAAAAGCCTGCCAGAAGTAAGAGGTGAACCTAGAGTCTCTGTCCGAGACAATACTAGTCGACACTCCATGCAGACGTACTATCTCGTCCAAGTAAATCCTCACGATCTGATCCACTCCATCTCCTTTCTGTATTGGTAAGAAGTGGGCCGACTTGGTTAGTCTGTCAACCACCACCCAAACCACGTGGGCCAAAAATCACCCAAACAGTCCACGGGATGGGCCAGCGTGCTGAGTCCAAGGACCAGCGTGCTGATATGTGTACTGATGGACAGCCACGGACGTCCTGTGTGTACTGACGGACACACACGGACGTCCTGTGTGTGCTGACCGACACCCACGGACAGCCATGGACGTCCTGTGTGTGCTGGCGGACACCCACGGACGTCCGGTGTGTACTGAACAGACAGCCCACGTGGGCCAAAATCACCCGAACAGTCCACGGGAAGGTTCAGCGTGCTGAGTCCAAGGACCAACGTGCTGATATGTGTACTGATGGACAGCCACGAACGTCCTGTGTGGTGACGGACACACACGGACAGCCACGGACGTCCTGTGTGTGCTGACGGACGCACACGAACGTCCTGTGTCTACTAATGGACACCCACGGACGTCCTGTGTGCACTGAACAGACTGCCCACGTGGGCCAAAATCACCCGAATAGTCCACAGGAAGGGCCAGCGTGCTGAGTCCAAGGACCAGCGTGCTGATATGTTTACTAATGGACAGCCACGAACGTCCTGTGTGTGCTGACAGA
This sequence comes from Brassica napus, assembly GCF_020379485.1. Classification (NCBI taxonomy): domain Eukaryota; kingdom Viridiplantae; phylum Streptophyta; class Magnoliopsida; order Brassicales; family Brassicaceae; genus Brassica; species Brassica napus. Next base: position 200,664 of record NW_026014658.1, read on the forward strand.
CACACACGGACAGTAGCACACACAGGACAGCCACAGATGTCCTGTGTGTGCTGACGGACAGCCACAGACAGCCACGGACATCCTGTGTGTGCTGGCGGACACCCACGGAAGTCCTGTGTGTACTGAACAGACATCCCACGTGGGCAAAAATCACCCAAACAGTCCATGGTAAGGGTCAGCGTGCGGAGTCCAAGGACCAACGTGCTGATATATGTACTGATGGACAGCCACGGACGTCCTGTATGTGGTGACGGACAGACACGGATAGCCACGGATGTCCTGTGTGTGCTGACAGACAGCCACAGACGTCCTGTGTGGGCTGGCGGACACCCACGGACGTCCTGTGTGTACTGGCGGACACCCACGGACGTCCTCTGCATACTGAACAGACAGCCCACGTGGGCCAAAATGATCCGAACAGTCCACGGGAAGGGTCAGCGTGCTGAGTCCAAGGACCAACGTGCTGATATGTGTACTGATGGACAGCCACGGACGTTCTGTGTGTGCTGACAGACACACACGGACACACACAAACAGCCACGGACGTCCTGTGCGTGCTGACGGACACTCACGGACGTCATGTGTGTGCTGACGGACACCCAAAGACGTTATGTGTGTACTGAACAGACAGCCTACATGGGCCAAAATCACCCGAACAGTCCACGGGAAGGGCCAGCGTGCTGTGTCCAAGGACCAGCATGCTGATATGTGTACTGATGGACAGCCACAGACGTCCTGTGTGTGCTGTCGGTCACAGACGGACACACACGAATAGCCACGGACGTCCTGTGTGTGCTGACGAACAGCCACGGACATCCTGTGTGTGCTGACAAACAGCCACGGACGTCCTGTATGTGCTGGCGGACACCCACGGACGTCTTGTGTGTACTGAACAGACAGCCCACGTGGGCCAAAATCACCCAAACAGTCCATGGGATGGGCCAGCGTGCTGATTCCAAGGACCAGCGTGCTGATATGTGTACTGATGGACAGCCACGGACGTCCTGTGTCTACTGACAGACACACAGGGACAGCCACGGACGTCCTGTGTGTGCTGACGGACACCCACAGACAGGCACGGACGTCCTGTGTGTGCTGGCAAACAGCCACAGACGTTCTGTATGTGCTGGCGGACACCCACGGACGTCTTGTGTGTACTGAACAGAAAGCCCACGTGGGCCAAAATCACCCAAACAGTCCACGGGATGGGCCAGCGTGCTGAGTCCAAGGACCAGCGTGCTGATATGTGTACTGATGGACAGCCACGGACGTCCTGTGTGTTCTGACGGACACACACGGACGTCCTGTGTGTGCTGACCGACACCCACGGACAGCCATGGACGTCCTGTGTGTGCTGGCGGACACCCACGGACGTCCGGTGTGTACTGAACAGACAGCCCACGTGGGCCAAAATCACCCGAACAGTCCACGGGAAGGTTCAGCGTGCTGAGTCCAAGGACCAACGTGCTGATATGTGTACTGATGGACAGCCACGGACGTCCTGTGTGGTGACGGACACACACGGACAGCCACGGACGTCCTGTGTGTGCTGACGGACGCACACGAACGTCCTGTGTCTACTAATGGACACCCACGGACGTCCTGTGTGCACTGAACAGACTCCCCACGTGGGCCAAAATCACCAGAATAGTCCACGGGAAGGGCCAGCGTGCTGAGTCCAAGGACCAGCGTGCTGATATGTTTACTAATGGACAGCCACGAACGTCCTGTGTGTGCTGACAGACACACACGGACAGTAGCACACACAGGACAGCCACAGATGTCCTGTGTGTGCTGTCGGACAGCCACAGTGTTGCGGCCAGCAATTCAGCAGCTCAACCAGAGGTCGATCCAACACCCATTTTTGAAAGTAATAAGAATTATTCAGTTTTCTAGTTTTCTTAAAACTATTGTTCTAAGTCTTTTGAGTTTGTGTGAAGCAGCTCCAAAGCACCTTGACTTATCAAGGCTCCTTTCCATAGAGTCTTGTGGCGTCCTCAATCCCCCATCCTTCCACTCCAATTCGTTTGCCAAGCTTGAGAGAGACATCAGTCCAGCAAGCAAAGCACCACCTCAATCCACTTCAATCATCTTTTGATCAAGCTGAGAGTGTTACACAACCAGCAGCTTGATTCCATCCTATCTATCTTTATTTATCTTGTTTTATCATATTAGAAATCATATCTCATTTGTTTTTGCATTTGTTTTCAGGTTCATAACTTGCATTCCATCATATCGCCCATCCGATCATCTCTTTGGTCGACCCATCCAAGCTTCCATCATCCATCTTGCCCACCCTGAATCTCAGCCTGCAACATTTGGTATCAGAGCTTAAGCTCCTGAATCAGGTCCATTCTATCCTTGCATCATTCATCTTGTTTGCATTTGCTTTTCCATTTATAAATCAAAAAAAAAAAAAAACTGTTTTTGCATTTTTGTGTTCTTTGTTCATCATAAATTGAAAAGCCATAAAAAGTTGAGATAGGAGACGACCTGTTGTCTGGTTTGATTCATTTCATCCATAAAAAGAAAAGAAAAACGTGTTTGCATTCATTCCCCAGCTCCACTTTCCATTTTTGATTTTGTGCATTCATTTCAAAAAAAAAAAAAAGATCTGCATTTTCATAGTTGTTTCTTGCTTAAAAAAAAATAAATAAAAAGTCATACCATTTTTAATTTCGTGCATACCATATTTGTTTCATAAGTTTGTTATTTGCATTCAAAAAAAAAAATCATTCAGCTTAGTTTATATCATTTTGGGTTCAAGTATACATTTTAGTTTCCATTTCCGGTGTTTTTGCATTTCATCTTAAGAAAATTCAAAAAAAATCAGTGTTAGTTTAATTTCCATATTTTCTTCCCATTTTTGTTTCTTTTCATACCATATTGTTTAATTTCGAAATTTCATTCAGAAAACCAAAAGAAAAATCATTTTAGTATAGTTACTTCATTTCGGTTCATAATTGCATATTTTCTCGGTTTAGTTAAATTGCATTTGTTTTATTTTGGTTAGACCAAAACTTTCCATACCTTCACTTTTTCTTTGAGATTGTTTTCAGGAAGCAATGGAGGTGGAGAGACACGGCCAAAACCTAAGGGCCACCTTGAGCCAACAGTCCGCAGCTCTACAAAAGCTCCAAATTAAGATTGCTCAATTGGAGAAAATAAATCAGGCACAAGGCCAACGTCCACATGAAGGAGAAAGGAGATTTGGAAATGTACCAGGGCCAGTATACGTCGAGCCCAAGCCACCAGATCCTTCAAGGATCAATCAAACTCCAACTTCTAAAACCCACAACCCTTATGTTGTTAATTCTCGGTTTGATTATAACTCTTTTGCTGATAAAGTTGAACTCTTTAAATTTTCAGGAAAAAGAGGTTATCTAAGATGGGAGAGGAACCTTGATGAATGGTTTCACTACAACAACATCCTGAGGAAAGAGAGGCTAGCTTATGCCATTGATCAACTAAAAGATGATGCTTTTAAATGGTGGGTACAAGAAGAGGATGATAGATGGTTTTACAAGGAGCCAGCTATCAAAACGTGGAGAGCTCTTAAGGAAGTCATGAGGGATAGATTTGCACCAGATTATACAAGGTCTGAAATCCAGGAACTATATCCAAGGAGATATCCAACTCATGGTTCCAAAGAAGCAAGGAAAATTGTGGAACAAGAAGTTCAAAGAGTCTTGCCTAAAGAAGCCAACTTTCAGCCAAACCAGGGGCACACCATTGTCCACTGCTTAGAGCAGGAGAGTGACATTCCAAAGGTCAGGAAGATGAGTACAAGTGTCGGCCAAAACACTTTGATCAGGTCCAAAGACAAACCAGCGCAAGCTATTGTCCAAGTAAAGGCCAAGGTAAGTCCTATACTTGATAAATCTTTTCATAAATCATCTACCACTTGTATGATGCACTTGTCTTTGTCCAAGAGTGTTATTACAGGTCTAAAGGAGCCTAGGTACATAGAAGAAGAGGCGCCAGGGACAAACCTTCCCATGGACCAGAAGGAAGCTCAAAGCACAAAGCAATCAAAGTTGCTTAATAAACCAAAACCAGTGATCCAAGTATCAAACCAAGGTAAGTGTCTAACACCACCTTTAGATACTGGTTTAAACATTTATATTCTTGGTACAGGGATACCAGATGAGAGCAATATGCTTACTGGAGTTCCAAGGGCCGAACCAGATCATGAGCTCAATCAAAATCCACACCATAAGTGGAAACCGAAATCTGAACAATGTACTGTTAAAGTGCCAAAATCTGAGGTAAAATTCACTTTAAACCAGAATGTTTTTATTGATTCTATGACAAGATTAATGCACTTGTCTTGTCCAAGGAAAAGTGAAATTGGTACAGGAAATCAAGGTGAGTACAAGGCAAATAAAGAACAAGAAGTTCTTACTGCCACAGCTGAATTAAAGGTTAATTGTTCTATGTTTTCTTCAGTTTATAAATCCCTATACTTTGGTATAATACACTTGTCTTTGCCAAGATGTTTTGATCCAGGGATAAGTCAAGAAGAATATAAAAACCGAGCTAAGCTATCACAAAAAGATGGTCATACCAACCAAGGTAAACAGTTGCAAGAAAGGCAGACATCTAACCAAATCTGTCCAACGAAGAATATCATTCTTCATCATGCTGATGCACCCAAGGTAAATCCGGCCATAACACATTCTGTTCATAAAACTCCAGTATCAGATATAATTCACTTGTTCTTTGTCCAGAATGTTGAGAATTTTTCAGGTTGCAAAGAAGAAAACTTCAAAGAAATCCCACCGGATAATCTTTTGTTGCTAGGAGAATCAAACCCAAAGATGGTCAGAACTGAGCCTACTAGGAGAATGAAGGACCATCCAATGAAGAAGAGAAGCAATGCCAAATTCCATAGCAGAGGCGTGATCCTATCCTATTTGCTGAAAGAAGAGCCACCTGATGCACAATCCATCAGCCATCTCTATCCTTCTCTTATTTTGTTTCATTTTGCATCATATAGTTCTAGATTTTCCTTTCAATATAAAAACCCATAAAAAGTCATATTTGCTTCTGTTCTTCATTTATCATTTAGTTTTCTTTCTGTTCATCATTTTGATTCATAAAAACTCATAAAAATAACTCTCTTTTGTTTCAGGAACCAGATCGGCCATCTCCCTCTCCATCGCGTCCGTCTAGCCACTCCATAGCCGTCCGTCCGTCCTGTCCAGTCCGAGTTCTTGAACCTCAGTCCGTCCAATTGAGTAGCCTGAATCCCAGCCTGCAACATTTGGTATCAGAGCAGCCAAGGCGCCAACCAGGACATACGTGCACTAAAAATGACATATCTTACAAACCAGGAAGGTTTAAATCACGAGGCTAATTTGTATGCATTCTACACTCAAGAAGGAGTCCAGGCCAATTGGAATTGGGCCAAAATAATCACGGAGAAAGAAGTTATGAATTTTACAATTCAGAGGTTTCTCAACCCGTCCATCTGCGAGTACCCGACTTTAGAAGAAGATTCAAGCTCACTGAAGGAGCGGCCTGAAGCAAAACCCATCACAGAAGTCAAGAGGAGTTTATCATCTTTCCATAAAGCCCAAGATCAGGAGAAATGGCCACGGAAATTAGAAGTTATGATCAATTCCCCAGAACCGGCCAAACCGACGTCATCTATGGAAAGTCTTCAACCAATTCAACTTGGTTCGACCCAGAGCTATTTATGGGAACCAGGAGATCATCTTAACCAATCAGGAGGTATTCCAGAAGTCCTTAGCTGCACCAGAACCCAGGAGATCAGTTGGTTCAATGGAGAATCACTTAACCCCAAACCGAAACAATATCAAGGTAAGACCTTAGAATCTCAAAAGAGTATGAAAGCTGACTTGCTCTATCTTGGTGCAGGTTATACAGTTTCGAGGTCGAAACCTTTTCAAGGGGGAGGGAATGTTGCGGCCAGCAATTCAGCAGCTCAACCAGAGGTCGATCCAACACCCATTTTTGAAAGTAATAAGAATTATTCAGTTTTCTAGTTTTCTTAAAACTATTGTTCTAAGTCTTTTGAGTTTGTGTGAAGCAGCTCCAAAGCACCTTGACTTATCAAGGCTCCTTTCCATAGAGTCTTGTGGCGTCCTCAATCCCCCATCCTTCCACTCCAATTCGTTTGCCAAGCTTGAGAGAGACATCAGTCCAGCAAGCAAAGCACCACCTCAATCCACTTCAATCATCTTTTGATCAAGCTGAGAGTGTTACACAACCAGCAGCTTGATTCCATCCTATCTATCTTTATTTATCTTGTTTTATCATATTAGAAATCATATCTCATTTGTTTTTGCATTTGTTTTCAGGTTCATAACTTGCATTCCATCATATCGCCCATCCGATCATCTCTTTGGTCGACCCATCCAAGCTTCCATCATCCATCTTGCCCACCCTGAATCTCAGCCTGCAACACACAGACAGCCACGGACATCCTGTGTGTGCTGGCGGACACCCACGGACGTCCTGTGTGTACTGAACAGACATCCCACGTGGGCAAAAATCACCCAAACAGTCCATGGTAAGGGTCAGCGTGCGGAGTCCAAGGACCAACGTGCTGATATATGTACTGATGGACAGCCACGGACGTCCTGTATGTGGTGACGGACAGACACGGATAGCCACGGATGTCCTGTGTGTGCTGACGGACGCACACGGACGTCCTGTGTGTGCTGACGGACACACAGGGACACACACGGACGTCCTGTGTGTACTGACAGACACACACGGAGGTTCTGTGTGTTCTGACGGACACACACGGACGTCCTGTGTGTGCTGACGAAAAGCCACGGACAGCCACAGACGTCCTGTGTGTGCTGGCGGACACCCACAGACACACACGGACATACACGGACAGCCACAGACGTCCTGTGTGTTCTGCCGGACAGCCACAGACAGCCACAGACGTCATGTGTGTGCTGGCAGACAACCACAGATGTCCTGTGTGTACTGAACAGACAGCCCACGTGGGCCAAAATCACCCAAACAGTCCACGGGAAGGGCCAGCGTGCTGAGTCCAAGGACTAACGTGCTGATATGTGTACATATGGACAGCCACAGATGCCCTTTGTGTGCTGGCGGACACATACGGACACAAACGGACAGCTACAGACGTCCTGTGTTTGCTGACGGACAGCCACAGACGTCCTGTGTGTGCTGGCGGACACCCACGGACGTCCTGTGTGTACTGGCGGACACCCACGGACGTCCTGTGCGTACTGAACAGACAGCCCACATGGGCCAAAATGATCCGAACAGTCCACGGGAAGGGTCAGCGTGCTGAGTCCAAGGACCAACGTGCTGATATGTGTACTGATGGACAGCCACGGACGTTCTGTGTGTGCTGACAGACACACACGGACACACACAGACAGCCACGGACGTCCTGTACGTGCTGACGGACACTCACGGACGTCCTGTGTGTGCTGACGGACACCAAAAGACGTCATGTGAGTACTGAACAGACAGCCCACGTGGGCCAAAATCACCCGAACAGTCCACGGGAGGGGCCAGCGTGCTGTGTCCAAGGACCAGCATCCTGATATGTGTACTGATGGACAGCCACAGACGTCCTGTGTGTGCTGACGGTCACAGACGGACACACACGAATAGCCACGGACGTCCTGTGTGTGCTGACGAACAGCCACGGACATCCTGTGTGTGCTGACAAACAGCCACGGACGTCCTGTATGTGCTGGCGGACACCCACGGACGTCTTGTGTGTACTGAACAGACAGCCCACGTGGGCCAAAATCACCCAAACAGTCCATGGGATGGGCCAGCGTGCTGATTCCAAGGACCAGCGTGCTGATATGTGTACTGATGGACAGCCACGGACGTCCTGTGTCTACTGACGGACACACACGGACAGCCACGGACGTCCTGTGTGTGCTGGCAAACAGCCCCGGACGTTCTGTATGTCCTGGCGGACACCCACGGACGTCTTGTGTGTACTGAACAGAAAGCCCACGTGGGCCAAAAACACCCAAACAGTCCACGGGAAGGGCCAGCGTGCTGAGTCCAAGGACTAACGTGCTGATATGTGTACATATGGACAGCCACAGATGCCCTTTGTGTGCTGATGGACACATACGGACACACACGGACAGCCACAGACGTCCTGTGTTTGCTGACGGACAGCCACAGACGTCCTGTGTGTGCTGGCGGACACCCACGGACGTTCTGTGTGTACTGGCGGACACCCACGGACGTCCTGTGCGTACTGAACAGACAGCCCACGTGGGCCAAAATGATCCGAACAGTCCACGGGAAGGGTCAGCGTGCTGAGTCCAAGGACCAACGTGCTGATATTTGTACTGATGGACAGCCACAGACGTTCTGTGTGTGCTGACAGACACACACGGACACACACAGACAGCCACGAACGTCCTGTGCGTGCTGACGGACACTCACGGACGTCCTGTGTGTGCTGACGGACACCAAAAGACGTCATGTGTGTACTGAACAGACAGCCCACGTGGGCCAAAATCACCCGAACAGTCCACGGGAAGGGCCAGCGTGCTGTGTCCAAGGACCAGCATGCTGATATGTGTACTGATGGACAGCCACAGACGTCCTGTGTGTGCTGACGGTCACAGACGGACACACACGAATAGCCACGGACGTCCTGTGTGTGCTGACAAACAGCCACGGACGTCCTGTATGCGCTGGCGGACACCCACGGACGTCTTGCGTGTACTGAACAGACAGCCCACGTGGGCCAAAATCACCCAAACAGTCCATGGGATGGGCCAGCGTGCTGATTCCAAGGACCAGCGTGCTGATATGTGTACTGATGGACAGCCACAGACGTCCTGTGTCTACTGACGGACACACACGGACAGCCATGGACGTCCTGTGTGTGCTGACGGACACCCACAGACAGCCACAGACGTCCTGTGTGTGCTGGCAAACAGCCCCGGACGTTCTGTATGTGCTGGCGGACACCCACAGACGTCTTGTGTGTACTGAACAGAAAGCCCACGTGGGCCAAAATCACCCAAACAGTCCACGGGAAGGGCCAGCGTGCTGAGTCCAAGGACTAACGTGCTGATATGTGTACATATGGACAGCCACAGATGCCCTTTGTGTGCTGATGGACACATACGGACACACACGGACAGCCACAGACGTCCTGTGTTTGCTGACGGACAGCCACAGACGTCCTGTGTGTGCTGGCGGACACCCACGGACGTCCTGTGCGTACTGAACAGACAGCCCACGTGGGCCAAAATGATCCGAACAGTCCACGGGAAGGGTCAGCGTGCTGAGTCCAAGGACCAACGTGCTGATATGTGTACTGATGGACAGCCACGGACGTTCTGTGTGTGCTGACAGACACACACAGACACACACAGACAGCCAAGGACGTCCTGTGCGTGCTGACGGACACTCACGGACGTCCTGTGTGTGCTGACGGACACCAAAAGACGTCATGTGTGTACTGAACAGACAGCCCACGTGGGCCAAAATCACCCGAACAGTTCACGGGAAGGGCCAGCGTGCTGTGTCCAAGGACCAGCATGCTGATATGTGTACTGATGGACAGCCACAGACGTCCTGTGTGTGCTGACGGTCACAGACGGACACACACGAATAGCCACGGACGTCCTGTGTGTGCTGACAAACAGCCACGGACATCCTGTGTGTGCTGACAAACAGCCACGGACGTCCTGTATGTGCTGGCGGACACCCACGGACGTCTTGTGTGTACTGAACAGACAGCCCACGTGGGCCAAAATCACCCAAACAGTCCATGGGATGGGCCAGCGTGCTGATTCCAAGGACCAGCGTGCTGATATGTGTACTGATGGACAGCCACGGACGTCCTGTGTCTACTGACGGACACACACGGACAGCCACGGACGTCCTGTGTGTGCTGACGGACACCCACAGACAGCCACGTACGTCCTGTGTGTGCTGGCAAACAGCCACAGACGTTCTGTGTGTGCTGGCGGACACCCACAGACGTCTTGTGTGTACTGAACAGAAAGCCCACGTGGGCCAAAATCACCCAAACAGTCCACGGGATGGGCCAGCGTGCTGAGTCCAAGGACCAGCGTGCTGATATGTGTACTGATGGACAGCCACGGACGTCCTGTGTGTACTGACGGACACACACGGACGTCCTGTGTGTGCTGACCGACACCCACGGACAGCCACGGACGTCATGTGTGTGCTGGCGGACACCCACGGACGTCCGGTGTGTACTAAACAGACAGCCCACGTGGGCCAAAATTACCCGAACAGTCCACGGGAAGGTTCAGCATGCTGAGTCCGAGGACTAACGTGCTGATATGTGTACTGATGGACAGCCACGGACGTCCTGTGTGGTGACGGACACACACGGACAGCCACGGACGTCCTGTGTGTGCTGACGGACGCACACGGACGTCCTGTGTCTACTGATGGACACCCACGGACATCCTGTGTGTACTGAACAGACTGCCCACGTGGGCCAAAATCACCCGAATAGTCCACGGGAAGGGCCAGCGTGCTGAGTCCAAGGACCAGCGTACTGATATGTTTACTAATGGACAGCCACGAACGTCCTGTGTGTGCTGACAGACACACACGGACAGCCACAGATGTCCTGTGTGTGCTGACGGACAGCCACAGACAGCCACGAACATCCTGTGTGTGCTGGCGGACACCCACGGACGTCCTGTGTGTACTGAACATACATCCCACGTGGGCAAAAATCACCCAAACAGTCCACGGTAAGGGTCAGCGTGCGGAGTCCAAGGACGTCCTGTATGTGGTGACACACACACACGGATAGCCACGGATGTCCTGTGTGTGCTGATGGACACACAGGGACACTCACGGACGTCCTGTATGTACTGACAGACACACACAGACACACACGGAAATCCTGTGTGTGCTGACGGACACACACGGACGTCCTGTGTGTGCTGACAAACAGCCACGGACAGCCATGGACGTCCTGTGTGTGCTGGTGGACACCCACAGACACACACGGACATACACGGACAGCCACAGACGTACTGTGTTTTCTGACGGACAGCCACATACAGGCACAAACGTCATGTGTGTGCTGGCGGACACCCACGGACGTCTTGTGTGTACTGAACAGACAGCCCACGTGGGCCAAAATCACCCAAACAGTCCACGAGAAGGGCCAGCGTGCTGAGTCCAAGGACTAACGTGCTGATATGTGTATATATGGACAGCCACATACACCCTTTGTGTGCTGACGGACACATACGGACACACACGGACAGCCACAGACGTCCTGTGTTTGCTGACGGACAGCCACAGACGTCCTGTGTGTGCTGGCGGACACCCACGGACGTCCTGTGTGTACTGGCGGACACCCACGGACGTCCTGTGTGTGCTGCTGACAGACACACACGGACACACACAGACAGCCACGGACGTCCTGTGCGTGCTGACGGACACTCACAGACGTCCTCTGTGTGCTGACGGACACCCAAAGACGTCCTGTGTGTACTGAACAGACAGCCCACGTTGGCCAAAATCACCCGAACAGTCCACGGGAAGGGCCAGCATGCTGTGTCCAAGGACCAGCATGCTGATATGTTTACTGATGGACAGCCACAGACGTCCTGTGTGTGCTGACGGTCACAGACGGATACACACGGATAGCCACGGACGTCCTGTGTGTGCTGACGAACAGCCACAGACATCCTGTGTGTGCTGACAAACAGCCACGGACGTCCTGTATGTGCTGGCGCACACCCACAGACGTCTTGTGTGTACTGAACAGACAGCCCACGTGGGCCAAAATCACCCAAACAGTCCATGGGATGGGCCAGCGTGCTGAGTCCAAGGACCAGCGTGCTGATATGTGTACTGACGGACACACACGGACGTCCTGTGTGTGCTGACCGACACCCACGGACAGCCACGGACGTCCTGTGTGTGCTGGCGGACACCCACGGACGTCCTGTGTGTACTGAACAGACAGCCCACGTGGGCCAAAATCACCCGAACAGTCCACGGGAAGGTTCAGCGTGCTGAGTCCAAGGACCAACGTGCTGATATGTGTACTGATGGACAGCCACGGACGTCCTGTGTGGTGACGGACACACACGGACAGCCACTGACGTCCTATGTGTGCTGACGGACGCACACGGCCGTCCTGTGTCTACTGATGGACACCCACGGACGTCCTGTGTGTACTGAACAGACTGCCCTCGTGGCCAAAATCACCCGAATAGTCCACGGGAAGGGCCAGCGTGCTGAGTCCAAGGACCAGCGTGCTGATATGTTTACTAATGGACAGCCACGAACGTCCTGTGTGTGCTGACAGACACACACGGACAGCCACAGATGTTCTGTGTGTGCTGACGGACTGCCACAGACAGCCACGGACATCCTGTGTGTGCTGGCGGACACCCACTGACGTCCTGTGTGTACTGAACAGACATCCCACGTGGGCAAAAATCACCCAAACAGTCCACGGTAAGGGTCAGCGTGCGGAGTCCAAGGACCAACGTGCAGATATATGTACTGATGGACAGCCACGGACGTCCTGTATGTGGTGACGGACAGACACGGACACACACAGACAGCCACGGACGTCCTGTGTGTGCTGACGGACGCACACGGACGTCCTGTGTGTTCTGACGGACACACAAAGACGTCCTGTGTGTACTGAACAGACAGCCCACGTGGGCTAAAATCACCCGAACAGTCCACGGGAAGGGCCAGCGTGCTGTGTCCAGGGACCAGCATGCTGATATGTGTACTGATGGACAGCCACAAACGTCCTGTGTGTGCTGACGGTCACAGACGGACACACACGAATAGCCACGGACGTCCTGTGTGTGCTGACGAACAGCCACGGATATCCTGTGTGTGCTGACAAACAGCCACGGACGTCCTGTATGTGCTGGCGGACACCCACGGAAGTCTTGTGTGTACTGAACAGACAGCCTACGTGGGCCAAAATCACCCAAACAGTCCATGGGATGGGCTAGCGTGCTGATTCCAAGGACCAGCGTGCTGATATGTGTACTGATGGACAGCCACGGACGTCCTGTGTCTACCGACGGACACACACGGACGTCCTGTGTGTGCTGACGGACACCCACAGACAGCCACGGACGTCCTGTGTGTGCTGGGAAACAGCCACGGACGTTCTGTATGTGCTGGCGGACACCCACGGACGTCTTGTGTGTACTGAACAGAAAGCCCACGTGGGCCAAAATCACCCAAACAGTCCACGGGATGGGCCAGCGTGCTGAGTCCAAGGACCAGCGTGCTGATATGTGTACTGATGGACAACCACGGACGTCATGTGTGTACTGACGGACACACATGGACGTCCTATGTGTGCGGACCGACACCCACGGACAGCCACGAACGTCCTGTGTGTGCTGGCGGACACCCACGGACGTCCGGTGTGTATTGAACCGACAGCCCACGTGGGCCAAAATCACCCGAACAGTCCACGGGAAGGTTCAGCGTGCTGAGTCCAAGGACCAACGTGCTGATATGTGTACTGATGGACAGCCACGGACGTCCTGTGTGGTGACGGACACACAAGGACATCCACGGATGTCCTGTGTGTGCTGACGGACGAACACGGACGTCCTGTGTCTACTGATGGACACCCACGGACGTCCTGTGTGTACTGAACAGACTGCCCACGTGGGCCAAAATCACCCGAATAGTCCACGGGAAGAGCCAGCGTGCTGATATGTTTACTAATGGACAGCCACGAACGTCCTGTGTGTGCTGACAGACACACACGGACAGCCACGGATGTCCTGTGTGTGCTGACGGACAGCCACAGACAGCCACGGACATCCTTTGTGTGCTGGCGGACACCCACGGACGTCCTGTGTGTACTGAACAGACATCCCACGTGGGCAAAAATCACCCAAACAATCCATAGTAAGGGTCAGCGTGCGGAATCCAAGGACCAACGTGCTGATATGTGTACTAATGGACAGCCACGGACGTCCTGTATATGGTTACGGACACACACGGATAGCCACGGATGTCCTGTGTGTGCTGATGGACACACAGGGACACACACGGACGTCCTGTGTGTACTTTCAAACACACAGACACACACGGAAATCCTGTGTGTGCTGACGGAGACACACACGGAAATCCTGTGTGTGCTGACGGAGACACACGGACGTCATGTGTGTGCTAACGAACAACCACAGACAGCCATGGACGTCCCGTGTGTATTGGTGGACACCCACGGACACACACAGACATACACGGACAGCCACAGACGTACTGTGTGTTCTGACAGACAGCCAAATACAGCCACAAACGTCCTGTGTGTGCTGGCGGACACCCACGGACGTCCTGTGTGTACTGAACAGACAGCCCACGTGGGCCAAAATCACCCAAACAGTCCACGGGAAGGGCCAGCGTGCTGAGTCCAAGGACTAACGTGCTGCTATGTGTATATATGGACAGCCACATACACCCTTTGTGTGCTGACGGACACATACGGACACACACAGACAGCCACAGATGTCCTGTGTTTGCTGACGGACAGCCACAGACGTCCTGTGTGTGCTGGCGGACACCCACGGACGTCCTGTGTGTACTGGCGGACACCCACAGACTTCCTGTGCATACTGAACAGACAGCCCACGTGGGCCAAAATGATCCGAACAGTCCACGGGAAAAGTCAGTGTGCTGAGTCCAAGGACCAATGTGTTGATATGTGTACTGATGGAAAGCCAGGGACGTTCTGTGTGTGTTGACAGACACACACGGACACACACAGACAGCCACGGACGTCCTGTGCGTGCTGACGGACACACACGGACGTCCTGTATGTGCTGGCGGACACACACAGACAGCCACGGACGTCCTGTGCGTGCTGACGGAAACACACGGACGTCCTCTGTGTGCTGACGGACACCCAAAGACGTCATGTGTGTACTGAACAGACAGCCCACGTTGGCCAAAATCACCCAAACAGTCCACGGGAAGGGCCAGCATGCTGTGTCCAAGGACCAGCATGCTGATATGTTTACTGATAGACAGCCACAGACGTCCTGTGTGTGCTGACGGTCACAGACGGATACACACGGATAGGTACGGATGTCTTGTGTGTGCTGCGAACAGCCACGGACATCCTGTGTATGCTGACAAACAGCCACGGACGTCCTGTATGTGCTGGCGGACACCCACGGACGTCTTGTGTGTACTGAACAGACATCCCACGTGGGCCAAAATCACCCAAACAGTCCATGGGATGGGCCAGCGTGCTGATTCCAAGGACCAGCGTGCTGATATGTGTACTGATGGACAGCCACAGACGTCCTGTGTCTCCTGACGGACACACACGGACAGCCACGGACGTCCTGTGTGTGCTGACGGACACCCACGGACAGCCACAGATGTCCTGTGTGTGCTGGCGGACACCCACGGACGTCCTGTGTGTACTGAACAGACAGCCCACGTGGGCCAAAATCACCCGAACAGTCCACGGGAAGGTTCAGCATGCTGAGTCCAAGGACCAACGTGCTG
Organism: Brassica napus; assembly: GCF_020379485.1. Lineage (NCBI taxonomy): Eukaryota > Viridiplantae > Streptophyta > Magnoliopsida > Brassicales > Brassicaceae > Brassica > Brassica napus. The sequence goes on from NW_026014658.1 coordinate 216,174, forward strand.
ATATGTGTACTGATGGACAGCCACGGATGTCCTGTGTGGTGACGGACACACACGGACAGCCACGGACGTCCTGTGTGTGCTGACGGACACACACGGACGTCCTATGTCTACTGATGGACACCCACGGACGTCCTGTGTGTACTGAACAGACAGCCCACGTGATCCAAAATCATCCGAATTGTCCACGGGAAGGGCCAGCGTGCTGTGTCCACGGGAAGGGCCAGCGTGTTGAGTCCAAGGACCAGCGTACTGATATGTTTACTAATGGACAGCCACAAACATCATGTGTGTGCTGACAGACACACACGGACAGCCACAGATGTCATGTGTGTGCTGACGGACAGCCACAGACAGCCACGGACATCCTGTGTGTGCTGGCGGACACCCACGAATGTCCTGTGTGTACTGAACAGACATGCCACGTGGGCAAATATCACCCAAACAGTCCACGGTAAGGGTCAGCGTGTGGAGTCCAAGGACCAACGTTCTTATATGTGTACTGATTGACAGCCACAGACGTCCTGTGTGTGCTGACGGACACACACGGACGTCTTGTGTGTGCTGACGGACACACACGGACGTCCTGTGTGTGCTGACGGACACACAGGGACACACACGGACGTCCTGTGTGTATTGACAGACACACACGGACACACACGGAAATCCTGTGTGTGCTGACGAACACACACGGACGTCCTGTGTTTGCTGACGAACAGCCACAGAGAGCCACGGACGTCCTGTGTGTGCTGGTGGACACCCACGGACAGCCACAGACGTACTGTGTGTTATGACGGACAGCCAAATACAGCCACAAACGTCCTGTGTGTGCTGGCGGACACCCACGGACGTCCTGTGTGTACTGAGCAGACAGCCCACGTGGGCCAAAATCACCCAAACAGGCCACGGGAAGGGCCAGCGTGCTGAGTCCAAGGACTAACGTGCTGATATGTGTATATATGGATAGCCACATACACCCTTTGTGTGCTGACGGACACATACGGACACACACGGACAGCCACAGACGTCCTGTGTTTGCTGACGGACAGCCATAGACGTCATGTGTGTGCTGGCGGACACCCACGGACGTCCTGTGTGTACTGGCGGACACCCACAGACTTCCTGTACGTACTGAACAGACAGCCCACGTGGGCCAAAATGATCTGAACAGTCCACGGGAAAAGTCAGCGTGCTGAGTCCAAGGACCAACGTGTTGATATGTGTACTGATGGACAGCCAGGGACGTTTTGTGTGTGCTGACAGACACACACAGACACACACAGACAGCCACGGACGTCCTGTGCGTGCTGACGGACACACACGGACGTCCTCTGTGTGCTGACGGACACCCAAAGACGTCATGTGTGTACTGAACAGACAGCCCACGTTGGCCAAAATCACCCGAACAGTCCACGGGAAGGGCCAGCATGCTGTGTCCAAGGACCAGCATGCTGATGTGTTTACTGATGGACAGCCACAAAACGTCCTGTGTGTGCTGACGGTCACAGACGGATACACACGGATAGCCACGGACGTCCTGTGTGTGCTGACAAACAGCCACAGACATCATGTGTGTGCTGACAAACAGCCACAGACGTCCTGTATGTGCTGGCGGACACCCACGGACGTCTTGTGTGTACTGAACAGACAGCCCACGTGGGCCAAAATCACCCAAACAGTCCATGGGATGGGCCAGCGTGCTGATTCCAAGGACCAGCGTGCTGATATGTGTACTGATGGACAGCCACAGACGTCCTGTGTCTACTGACGGACACACACGGACAACCACGGACGTCCTGTGTGTGCTGACGGACACCCACGGACAGCCACAGACGTCCTGTGTGTGCTGGCGGACACCCACGGACGTCCTGTGTGTACTGAACAGACAGCCCACGTGGGCCAAAATCACCCGAACAGTCCACGGGAAGGTTCAGCATGCTGAGTCCAAGGACCAACGTGCTGATATGTGTACTGATGGACAGCCACGGACGTTCTGTGTGTGCTGACGGACACACACAGACACACACAGACAGCCACAGACGTCCTGTGCGTGCTGACGGACACACACGAACGTCCTCTGTGTGCTGACGGACACCCAAAGACGTCCTGTGCGTACTGAACAGACAGCCCACGTGGGCCAAAATCACCCAAACAGTCCACGGGAAGGGCCAGCGTGCTGTGTCCAAGGACCAGCATGCTGATATGTGTACTGATGGACAGCCACAGACGTCCTGTGTGTGATGACGGTCACAGACGGACACACACGGATAGCCACAGACGTCCTGTGTGTGCTGACGAACAGCCACGGACGTCCTGTGTGGTGACGGACACAACGGACAGCCACGGACGTCCTGTGTGTGCTGACGGACACACACGGACGTCCTATGTTTACTGATGGACACCCACGGACGTCCTGTCTGTACTGAACAGACTGCCCACGTAAGCCAAAATCATCCGAATTGTCCACGGGAAGGGCAAGCGTGCTGTGTGTGCTGATTCCAAGGACCAGCGTGCTGATTCCAAGGACCAGCGTGCTGATATGTGTACTGATGGACAGCCACAGACTTCATGTGTCTACTGACGGAGTCACACGGACAGCCACGGACGTCCTGTGTGTGCTGACGGACACCCACAGACAGCCACGGACGTCTTGTGTGTGCTGGCGGACACCCACGGACGTCCTGTGTGTACTGAACAAACAGCCCACTTGGGCCAAAATCACCCGAACAGTCCACGGGAAGGTTCAGCGTGCTGAGTCCAAGGACCAACGTGCTGATATGTGTACTGATGGACAGCCACGGACGTCCTGTGTGGTGACGGACACACACAGACAGCCACGGACGTCCTGTGTATGCTGACGGACGCACACAGACGTCCTATGTCTACTGATGGATTCCCACGGACGTCCTGTGTGTACTGAACAGACTGCCCACGTGGGCTAAAATCATCCGAATAGTCCACGGGAAGGGCCAGCGTGCTGAGTCCAAGGACTAGGCTGCTGATATGTTTACTAATGGACAGCCACAAACGTCATGTGTGTGCTGACAAACACACATGGACAGCCACGGATGTCCTGTGTGTGCTGACGGACAGCCACAGACAGCCACGGACATCCTGTGTGTGCTGGCGGACACCCACGAACGTCCTGTGTGTACTGAACATGATGAGGCCATCCAAGTAGAGGTTCCCATTGTTAGGCGTGGTCCGACTACCCGGAGTGGAACCAGGGCCTTGCGAGAAGGTTTCACCAAAGCTGTCCAGCATATCCTTGATCAAGATGGACAGACTGACCAGGACCAGCTGCTGATTGAGAAGATGGTCCAGTTGAAGATTCAAGATCAAGCCGGCCCAAAGGAGGTTCAGGACGCGGCCGGCCCGATCCAGTTCAGACTCAACCAAGCCGGACTTCTCATTTCCACATCCGAGCTTGGTCCAGACTCAGTTTCCATTTCATCCACTCCAACTCTTTCCGGTTCTGAGATCTAGCCGACCACCAAGGGGAGTAGCATGTGTTGTACTCTTTTTCCTCACCAGGTTTTGTCCCATTGGGTTTTCTTGGTAAGGTTTTAATGAGGCAACATGCAAGCATGCTATTAGCCTTGGTCTAAGCCTTCTCAAACTGACAACCAGATGTCTGGTTTATTTTAATTTATTGGGTTTAGACTTTGGGCTAATGTTTCAGCCTCATTTTCGGCCTGCATGTTAAGGCCTTTTATTTTTGAGTCTCATAAGGGGTAAACCCTATATAACTCCATGAAGTTGGCGATTTTTGCCTAAGTCTTTTATGAAATAATTTTGCTTTTGCAATCCTAAAACCCTAAGTCTTTTTCTGTGAGAAACAAGAGAGAGCAGCCGAATCTTATCAAGCTTCAAACCACCAAGCTTGTGGCGATTCTTCACCTCCATTCCATCCATCGATTTGCCTTGAGAGTGATACACATCCAGCAAGCCAAATCCCATGGCTATCCACCTCCATCCACTGTTCTTGTTGAGAGAGATACACATCCAGCAACAAGGATCCATCCCCCATGCTTCTATCCTTCTTTGTTTTGTTTTATTCTTGCATCATATAGTTCTAGCTTTTCCTTTCATTATAAAAACCCATAAAAAGTCTTATCCACTTCTGTTCTTCATTGATCATTTTTGTTTACTTCCTGTTCCTTCTTGATTCATAAAAACTCATAAAAATAGCATTCTTTTGTTTCAGGAACCAGACCGGCCAACTCCCAACCCATCGCGACCGTCTAGCCGTCCCATAGCCGTCCGTCCGTCCTGTCCAGTCCGAGTCCTCGAACCTCAGGCCTTTCCGTCCGTGCAGTCTGCTTACCGGCCTGTATCATTTTGGTATCAGAGCTCAAAGCTCCTACACCTTCGGTTGTATCCTATCCTTGCTACTTTTGTTATTTGTTTGGTTCTTCAACTCGTCTTCTTTCCTGCATACCTTTTGATCCGTTTTTGTGCATCTTTCATTCGAGTATTATGTTTTTGGCATCCATCGATTTTCACTTTCCTTTTTGATCGGATTTCCCATTTAATTGCATTTACTTTTTTTTTTCTTCTTGCACTTCAAGTTTTTCCATAAATTAAAAAAAAAAAAGATTGCATTTTCCTATTTTAGCTCTTCGATTTTTAACAAAAAAAAAAAAAGGAAAACTCACATTCATTGCATATCTTAGTTAATATCCATAGTCTTCTTCTACAGATTCTTTGCAAGTCACTCTTTTCTTTCTCTCTTGTCGCAGGACAAACCATGGGAGACCTAAATGGTGCACCAACACAAGCCGAGATCAATGCTCAGCTGATGGCTAACCATGCTGAACTCCAAGCCGCCCTGGCTACTGTGACTGAGCAGCTGGCTCAGATAGCAGGAAGGGATAGAGCTAATGTTCCACGGCCAAGGAGGAGAAACCAACCCATTCCGGAAGAACAACGTTCCCAATCCAGTGAGGACAACTCGGACACTGACCGTACCGAACCAGAAGAGCCGCGGCGTGAACGAGCCGGACGTGGGAACCGACGGGAGTATCGGGTCCAAGGCGATGCAAGCCCGGTCCGAAGGAGATTCAGAGACGATGAAGTAGCTTGGCAGGGAGGCAAGGATCTCAAACTTACTCCTCCAACCTTTGCTGGAAAGGTTGACCCGGACGCCTACATCGAATGGGAGAGGCGCATGGAGTACATCTTTGAGTACAACCGCTATACCGAGGCCAAGAAGATCGCTTTAGCCGCAGCCCAACTGACGGACAATGCCCTAACCTGGTGGGACAGGGAAGTAGCCGAGGTTGGCAGAGTCTATAGGATCGAGACTTGGGATGAGATGCGAGCTAAGCTCCGTGCAAGGTATATTCCCTCATACTATCAGCGGGACTTACTAAAACGTTTTCGCAAGTTGTCTCAGGGTACTAGGTCCGTAGAGGAGTACTTTGAGGAGTTTGAGGCTCTCAAGAACAAGCTCAGGACGCGCGAGACCGAAGAGGTTATGATGGCTCAGTTCTTGGAAGGCCTTCAAGACCGCATCGCTCGCAAGGTGGAGAGACAGACCTACGTCAACTTCAATGATCTCCTTCACTATGCCATCCAGGCCGAGCAGCACATTAAGAGGAAGAACGCCTCTAGTGCCAGGAACAAGACGCCATGGGCTTCATCCGGACCCAAGGGGGCTGAGAAGAACAAATCCATCGAAGTGGAAAACCGGTTCAAGAAGAACCAAACCGACCAGTCCAAACCAGGTTCATCCGAACCAGGTAAGGGACAAACACAAGCTCAAAGAACTCGTGATATTACTTGTTTCAAATGTCAGGGGAAGGGGCACTACGCCAGGGACTGTCCGAACAAGCGTGTCATGATCCTTAAGGCAGACGGCGAGTATGAGTCCCAAGACGAGGCCGATGTAGAGATGGCTGACTCAGGAGACGAGATAGTGGACTATGCTGAAACTGGTGAGCTACTGGTGGTCAGACGAGCTCTCAGTGCTCTCTTTGATCCAGAAACCGTCCAACGAGAGAACATCTTCCATACTAGATGTAGCGTGGAAGGCAAGGTATGTAGTCTAATTATTGATGGTGGCTCTTGCACTAACGTGGCCAGCAGGTACCTTGTTGAAAAGTTAGGACTAGCAAAGTTGCCACACCCCAGGCCATACAAGCTCAAGTGGCTCAATGATGAGACGGAGCTTAAAATCTCGGAGCAAGTTGTTGTTTCCTTTTGTATTGGTAAGTACCAGGACCAGGTGAAGTGTGATGTGGTTCCTATGCAAGCCGGTCATCTACTGTTAGGGAGGCCTTGGCAGTTTGACAAGTAGACTATTCACCATGGGAGGACTAACATCTACAGCTTTACCCACAACAACAAGAAGCACAGCCTGGCTCCTCTCAGCCCACAGGAGGTGTACGAGATGCAGAGGACCATGGATCAGTCTGGATTGTTTAGTAAAACTAACCTTTACATCTCTTCTAGTAAATTGATTAAATCATTGCAGCAAAACACACAGGTGCTACTAATGGTTTTCAAGGAAGGTTGTTTTGCAGGCTTTGAGGCACCAGATTGTCCAGCTGAGATGCAAGGACTAATGGACCAGTACAAAGACGTGTTCCCTGAAGAGATACCAGCCGGCTTACCACCCCTCCGAGGCATCGAACATCAGATAGACTTTATGCCTGGCGCCCCACTTCAAAACCGAGCCGCATACCGAGTCAATCCGGAGGAGGCTAAGGAGCTGGAGAGGCAGGTCCAAGACCTCATGGATAAGGGATACATTCGAGAGAGCCTCAGTCCATGTGCAGTACCCGTCCTATTGGTGCCTAAGAAGGATGGAACATGGCGTATGTGTGTTGATTGCCGAGCCATCAACAACATCACCATAAAATATCGGTACCCCATTCCTAGACTTGATGATATGTTAGATGAACTGAGTGGTTCCACCGTGTTTTCCAAGATTGATCTTAGGAGTGGCTATCACCAAGTTCGGATGAAGGAGGGAGACGAGTGGAAGACTGCTTTCAAGACCAAGCAAGGCTTGTACGAGTGGCTGGTGATGCCCTTTGGTCTTACCAACGCCCCTAGCACCTTCATGAGGCTTATGAACGAGGTTCTAAGGCCTTACATTGGTAAATTTGTGGTTGTCTATTTTGATGACATATTGATCTATAGTCAGTGCTTATCCGATCACATTAGTCATGTAGAACAGGTTTTGAAGGCTCTCATGCAGGAAGGACTCTTTGCCAATCTCAAGAAGTGTGTATTTTGCACTGACCAGTTAATATTTTTAGGCTTTGTTGTGAGTTCACAAGGGTTGAAGGTCGATGAGGAGAGATCAAGGCCATCCAAGACTGGCCCACACCGACCACTATTGGGCAAGTCCGAAGTTTCCACGGCCTAGCCAGCTTCTATAGGCGGTTTGTCAAGGACTTCAGCACCATTGCTGCACCCATGACCTCGGTGATCAAGAAGAATGTGTCCTTTGTTTGGGGCCCTGCCCAAGAGGAGTCTTTCAACAAGCTTAAATATAGCTTAACTCATGCACCCGTTCTTACACTCCCTGATTTTAATAAAACTTTTGAGATTGAGTGTGATGCATCAGGTACAGGCATTGGAGCTGTTCTCACCCAAGGGGGCCGACCAGTGGCATTCTTTTGTGAGAAACTGAGTGGAGCTGCCCTTAACTACCCAACCTATGACAAAGAGCTATACGCTCTAGTAAGGTCCCTTGAAACTTGGCAGCATTACCTTTTGTCTAAGGAATTTGTTATTCATACAGATCATGAGACACTTAAGCACTTGAGGGGACAGACCACACTCAAGAAGAGGCACGCCAGATGGCTCGAGTTCGTGGAGACCTTTCCCTATGTGATCAAGTACAAGAAGGGCAAGGACAATGTGGTGGCCGATGCACTGTCCCGGAGACACACTATCATTGTGACCATGGAGGCCAAGATCATGGGTTTCGAACATATTAAAGAATCTTATGCCACTGATCTTGATTTTAATGAAGTTTTCAGGAACACTGAGAAGGGGGCGTTTGGACCATACTACCAGCATGAGGGGTTCCTGTTCAAGGGAAAGAGGCTGTGCATTCCCAAAGGAGCCATGAGGGAACTGCTGGTTCGGGAGGCGCATGGTGGCGGCCTCATGGGACACTTTGGTCGGGACAAGACCCTGAGTGTCCTAACTGAACATTTCTTTTGGCCAAACATGAAGAGGGATGTAGAGAGCATATGCGCCAAGTGCACTACTTGCCTCAAAACCAAGTCCAGGTCACATCCTTACGGTTTACAAATGCCATTACCGATTCCTAACCACCCTTGAGTAGACATTTCTATGGACTTTGTGCTGGGTTAACCCAAGATAAACCACAAGGATTTCATTTTTGTAGTGGTAGACAGGTTCTCCAAGATGGCCCATTTCATAGCCTGTAACACCACTAATGATGCCACTCAGACCGCCGACCTATTCTTCAAAGAAGTGGTCCGACTACATGGTGTTCCTCGAACCATTGTGTCTGACCGTGATGCCAAGTTCCTCAGCCATTTCTGGAGGACACTATGGGGCAAGTTCGGAACCAAGCTACTATTCTTGACCACTTGCCATCCCCAGACCGACGGCCAGACTGAGGTAGTAAATCGTACGCTTTCTCAACTGTTGAGAGCTACGGTCGGTAAGAATTTAAGAAATTGGTTGTCTTGTTTCCCTTTTGTTGAGTTTGCTTATAACCATGCTAGGCACTCTACTACTAACCTGTCACCTTTTGAGATTGTTTATGGGTTTCAGCCAGAGACTCCTTTAGACTTCATCGAACCGCCCAGCTCCATGTACCGCAGTCGTGATGGGGTCGCCAAGGCAGAATTTGTTAAGAATATGCACCTAAAGGTCAAGGAGAGGATAGAAGCCAAGGCGGCTAAGGTCAAGGCCAAGTATGACCAGAAGAGGAAGGAGGTACTGTTCGAACCCGGGGACTTGGTGTGGCTGCACATGCGGCCCGAGAGGTTTCCAGAAGCCCGGAAGTCCAAGCTCTCTCCTCGTGGGACAGGACCATTCCGCATCCTAAAGAAGATCAACGACAATGCCTATATCCTTGACCTCCCTGCTGAATTTAAAATTTCACATACTTTCAATGTCTCGGATTTGTCTCCTTTCCATGCAGATAGTGATGACTTTGCAGATGATGGTGTTCTGAGGCCAGAACCTCTTCAAGAGGGAGGGAATGATGAGGCCATCCAAGTAGAGGTTCCCATTGTTAGGCGTGGTCCGACTACCCGGAGTGGAACCAGGGCCTTGCGAGAAGGTTTCACCAAAGCTGTCCAGCATATCCTTAATCAAGATGGACAGACTGCCAGGACCAGCTGCTGATTGAGAAGATGGTCCAGTTGAAGATTCAAGATCAAGCCGGCCCAAAGGAGGTTCAGGACGCGGCCGGCCCGATCCAGTTCAGACTCAACCAAGCCGGACTTCTCATTTCCACATCCGAGCTTGGTCCAGACTCAGTTTCCATTTCATCCACTCCAACTCTTTCCGGTTCTGAGATCTAGCCGACCACCAAGGGGAGTAGCATGTGTTGTACTCTTTTTCCTCACCAGGTTTTGTCCCATTGGGTTTTCTTGGTAAGGTTTTAATGAGGCAACATGCAAGCATGCTATTAGCCTTGGTCTAAGCCTTCTCAAACCGACAACCAGATGTCTGGTTTATTTTAATTTATTTGGTTTAGACTTTGGGCTAATGTTTCAGCCTCATTTTCGGCCAGCATGTTAAGGCCTTTTAGTTTTGAGTCTCATAAGGGGTAAACCCTATATAACTCCATGAAGTTGGCGATTTTTGCCTAAGTCTTTTATGAAATAATTTTGCTTTTGCAATCCTAAAACCCTAAGTCTTTTTCTGTGAGAAACAAGAGAGAGCAGCCGAATCTTATCACGCTTCAAACCACCAAGCTTGTGGCGATTCTTCACCTCCATTCCATCCATCGATTTGCCTTGAGAGTGATACACATCCAGCAAGCCAAATCCCATAGCTATCCACCTCCATCCACTGTTCTTGTTGAGAGAGATACACATCCAGCAACAAGGATCCATCCCCCATACTTCTATCCTTCTTTGTTTTGTTTTATTCTTGCATCATATAGTTCTAGCTTTTCCTTTCATTATAAAAACCCATAAAAAGTCTTATCCACTTCTGTTCTTCATTGATCATTTTTGTTTACTTCCTGTTACTTCTTGATTCATAAAAACTCATAAAAATAGCATTCTTTTGTTTCAGGAACCAGACCGGCCAACTCCCAACCCATCGCGACCGTCTAGCCGTCCCATAGCCGTCCGTCCGTCCTGTCCAGTCCGAGTCCTCGAACCTCAGACCGTCCGTCCGTGCAGTCTGCTTACCGGCCTGTATCAGAACAGACATCCCACGTGGGCAAAAATCACCCAAACAGTCCACGGTAAGGGTCAGCGTGCGGAGTCCAAGGACCAACGTGCTTATATGTGTACTGATTGACAGCCACAGACGTCATGTGTGTGCTGACGGACACACACGGACGTCCTGTGTGTGTGCTGATGGACACACAGGGACACACACGGACGTCCTGTGTGTATTGACAGACACACACGGACAGACACGGAAATCTTGTGTGTGCTGACGGACACACACGGACGTCCTGTGTGTGCTGATGAACAGCCACAGACAGCCACGGACGTCCTGTGTGTGCTGGTGGACACCCACGGACACACACGGACATACACGGACAGCCACAGACATACTGTGTGTTCTGACGGACAGCCACATACGGCCACAGACGTCATGTGTGTGCTGGTGGACACCCACGGACGTCATGTGTGTACTGAACAGACAGCCCACGTGGGCCAAAATCACCCAAACAGTCCACGGGAAGGGCCAGCGTGCTGAGTCCAAGGACTAACGTGCTGATATGTGTCCATATGGACCGCCACAGACGCCCTTTGTGTGCTGACGGACACGTACGGACACACACGGACAGCCACAGACGTCCTGTGTTTGCTGACGGACAGCCACAGACAGCCACGGACATCCTGTGTGTGCTGGCGGACACCCACGAACGTCCTGTGTGTACTGAACAGACATCCCACGTGGGCAAAAATCACCCAAACAGTCCACGGTAAGGGTCAGCGTGCGGAGTCCAAGGACCAACGTGCTTATATGTGTACTGATTGACAGCCACAGACGTCCTGTGTGTGCTGACGGACACACACGGACGTCCTGTGTGTGCTGACGGACACACACGGAGGTCCTGTGTGTGCTGACGGACACACAGGGACACACACGGACGTCCTGTGTGTATTGACATACACACACGGACACACACGGAAATCCTGTGTGTGCTGACGGACACACACGGACGTCCTGTGTGTGCTGACGAACAGCCACGGACGTCCTGTGTGTGCTGGTGGACACCCACGGACACACACGGACATACACGGATAGCCACAGACGTACTGTGTGTTCTGACGGACAGCCACATACAGCCACAGACGTCATGTGTGTGCTGGTGGACACCCCCGGACATCCTGTGTGTACTGAACAGACAGCCCACGTGGGCCAAAATCACCCAAACAGTCCACGGGAAGGGCCAGCGTGCTGAGTCCAAGGACAAACGTGCTGATATGTGTACATATGGACCGCCACAGACGCCCTTTGTGTGCTGACGGACACATACGGACACACACGGACTGCCACAGACATCCTGTGTTTGCGGACGGACAGCCACATACGTCCTGTGTGTGCTGGCGGACACCCACGGACGTTCTGTGTGTACTGGGGGACACCCACGGACTTCCTGTGCGTACTGAACAGACAGCCCACGTGGGCCAAAATGATCCGAACAGTCCACGGGAAGGGTCAGCGTGCTGAGTCCAAGGACCAACGTTCTGATATGTGTACTGATGGACAGCCACGGACGTTCTGTGTGTGCTGACGGACACACACGGACGTCCTCTGTGTGCTGACAGACACCCAAAGACGTCCTGTGCGTACTGAACAGACAGCCCACGTGGGCCAAAATCACCCGAACAGTCCACGGGAAGGGCCAGCGTGCTGTGTCCAAGGACCAGCATGCTGATATGTGTACTGATGGACAGCCACAGACGTCCTGTGTGTGCTGACGGTCACAGACGGACACACACGGATAGCCACGGACGTCCGGTGTGTGCTGACGAACAGCCACGGACATCCTGTGTGTGCTGACAAACAGCCACGGACGTCCTGTATGTGCTGGCGGACACCGACGGACGTCTTGTGTGTACTGAACAGACAGCCCACGTGGGTCAAAATCACCCAAACAGTCCATGGGATGGGCCAGCGTGCTGATTCCAAGGACCAGCGTGCTGATATGTGTACTGATGGACAGCCACAGACTTCATGTGTCTACTGACGGACTCACACGGACAGCCACGGACGTCCTGTGTGTGCTGACGGACACCCACAGACAGCCACGGACGTCCTGTGTGTGCTGGCGGACACCCACGGACGTCCTGTGTGTACTGAACAGACAGCCCACGTGGGCCAAAATCACCCGAACAGTCCACGGGAAGGTTCAGCGTGCTGAGTCCAAGGACCAACGTGCTGATATGTGTACTGATGGACAGCCACGGACGTCCTGTGTGGTGACGGACACACACGGACAGCCACGGACGTCCTGTGTGTGCTGACGGACGCACACGGACGTCCTATGTCTACTGCTGGACACCCACGGACGTCCTGTGTGTACTGAACAGACTGCCCACGTGGGCCAAAATCATCCGAATAGTCCACGGGAAGGGCCAGCGTGCTGAGTCCAAGGCCCAGCGTGCTGATATGTTTACTAATGGACAGCCACAAATGTCATGTGTGTGCCGACAGACACACATGGACAGCCACGGATGTCCTGTGTGTGCTGACGGAGAGCCACATACAGCCACGGACATCCTGTGTGTGCTGGCGGACACCCACGAACGTCCTGTGTGTACTGAACAGACATCCCACGTGGGCAAAAATCACCCAAACAGTCCACGGTAAGGGTCAGTGTGCGGAGTCCAAGGACCAACGTGCTTAAATGTGTACTGATTGACAGCCACAGACGTCCTGTGTGTGCTGACGGACACACACGGACGTCCTGTGTGTGCTGACGGACACACACGGAGGTCATGTGTATGCTGACGGACACACATGGACACACACGGACGTCCTGTGTGTATTGACAGACACACACGGACACACACGGAAATCCTGTGTGTGCTGACGGACACACACGGACGTCCTGTGTGTTCTGACGAACAGCCACGGACGTCCTGTGTGTGCTGGTGGACACCCACGGACACACACAGACATACACGGATAGCCACAGACGTCATGTGTGTGCTGGTGGACACCCACGGACGTCCTGTGTATACTGAACAGACAGCCCACGTGGGCCAAAATCACCCAAACAGTCCACGGGAAGGGCCAGCGTGCTGAGTCCAAGGACAAACGTGCTGATATGTGTACATATGGACCGCCACAGACGCCCTTTGTGTGCTGACAGACACATACGGACACACACGGACTGCCACAAACATCCTGTGTTTGCGGACGGACAGCCACATACGTCCTGTGTGTGCTGGCGGACACCCACGGACGTCCTGTGTGTACTGGCGGACACCCACGGACTTCCTGTGCGTACTGAACAGACAGCCCACGTGGGCCAAAATGATCCGAACAGTCCACGGGAAGGGTCAGCGTGCTGAGTCCAAGGACCAACGTTCTGATATGTGTACTGATGGACAGCCACGGACGTTCTGTGTGTGCTGACGGACGCACACGGACCCATACAGACAGCCACAGACGTCGTGTGCGTGCTGACGGACACACACGGACGTCCTGTGTGTGCTGACGGACACCCAAAGACGTCCTGTGCGTACTGAACAGACAGCCCACGTGGGCCAAAATCACCCAAACAGTCCACGGGAAGGGCCAGCGTGCTGAGTCCAAGGACAAACGTGCTGATATGTGTACATATGGACCGCCACAGACGCCCTTTGTGTGCTGACGGACACATACGGACACACACGGACTGCCACAAACATCCTGTGTTTGCGGACGGACAGCCACATACGTCCTGTGTGTGCTGGCGGACACCCACGGACGTCCTGTGTGTACTGGCGGACACCCACGGACTTCCTGTGCGTACTGAACAGACAGCCCACGTGGGCCAAAATGATCCGAACAGTCCACGGGAAGGGTCAGCGTGCTGAGTCCAAGGAACAACGTTCTGATATGTGTACTGATGGACAGCCACGGACGTTCTGTGTGTGCTGACGGATGCACATGGACCCATACAGACAGCCACAGACGTCGTGTGCGTGCTGACGGACACACACGGACGTCCTGTGTGTGCTGACGGACACCCAAAGACGTCCTGTGCGTACTGAACAGACAGCCCACGTGGGCCAAAATCACCCGAACAGTCCACGGGAAGGGCCAGCGTGCTGTGTCCAAGGACCAGCATGCTGATATGTGTACTGATGGACAGCCACAGACGTCCTGTGTGTGCTGACGGTCACAGACGGACACACACGGATAGCCACGGACGTCCTGTGTGTGCTAACGAACAGCCACGGATATCCTGTGTGTGCTGACAAACAGCCACGGACGTCCTGTATGTGCTGGCGGACACCGACGGACGTCTTGTGTGTACTGAACAGACAGCCCACGTGGGCCAAAATCACCCAAACAGTCCATGGGATGGGCCAGCGTGCTGATTCCAAGGACCAGCGTGCTGATATGTGTACTGATGGACAGCCACAGACTTCCTGTGTCTACTGACGGACTCACACGGACAGCCATGGACGTCCTGTGTGTGCTGACGGACACCCACAGACAGCCACGGACGTCCTGTGTGTGCTGGCGGACACCCACAGACGTCCTGTGTGTACTGAACAGACAGCCCACGTGGGCCAAAATCACCCGAACAGTCCACGGGAAGGTTCAGCGTGCTGAGTCCAAGGACCAACGTGCTGATATGTGTACTGATGGACAGCCACGGACGTCCTGTGTGGTGACGGACACACACGGACAGCCACGGACGTCCTGTGTGTGCTGACGTACGCACACGGACGTCCTATGTCTACTGATGGACACCCACGGACATCCTGTGTGTACTGAACAGACTGCCCACGTGGGCCAAAATCATCCGAATAGTCCACGGGAAGGGCCAGCGTGCTGATATGTTTACTAATGGACAGCCACAAACGTCATGTGTGTGCTGACAAACACACATGGACAGCCACGGATGTCCTGTGTGTGCTGACGGACAGCCACAGACAGCCACGGACATCCTGTGTGTGCTGGCGGACACCACGAACGTCCTGTGTGTACTGAACAGACATCCCACGTGGGCAAAAATCACCCAAACAGTCCACGGTAAGGGTCAGCGTGCGGAGTCCAAGGACCAACGTGCTTATATGTGTACTGATTGACAGCCACAGACGTCATGTGTGTCCTGACGGACACACACGGACTTCCTGTGTGTGCTGACGGACACACACGGACGTCCTGTGTGTGCTGATGGACACACAGACGTCCTGTGTGTATTGACAGACACACACGGACACACACGGAAATCCTGTGTGTGCTGACGGACACACACGGACGTCCTGTGTGTGCTGATGAACAGCCACAGACAGCCAGAGACGTCCTGTGTGTGCTGGTGGACACCCACGGACACACACGGACATACACGGACAGCCACAGACATACCGTGTGTTCTGACAGACAGCCACATACAGCCACAGACGTCATGTGTGTGCTGGTGGACACCCACGGACGTCCTGTGTGTACTGAACAGACAGCCCACGTGGGCCAAAATCACCCAAACAGTCCGCGGGAAGGGCCAGCGTGCTGAGTCCAAGGACTAATGTGCTGATATGTGTACATATGGACCGCCACAGACTCCCTTTGTGTGCTGACGGACACATACGGACACACACGGACAGCCACAGACGTCCTGTGTTTGCTGACGGACAGCCACAGACGTCCTGTGTGTGCTG
The DNA here is from genome assembly GCF_020379485.1 of Brassica napus. NCBI lineage: Eukaryota > Viridiplantae > Streptophyta > Magnoliopsida > Brassicales > Brassicaceae > Brassica > Brassica napus. The sequence continues at coordinate 232,187 of NW_026014658.1, forward strand.
GCGGACACCCACGGACGTCCTGTGTGTACTGGCGGACACTGTTGCGGCCAGCAATTCATCAGCTGAACCAGAGGTCGACCCAACACCCTACTCAACCAGCCAAGGCGCCAACCAGGACATACGTGCACTAAAAATGCCGTATCTTACAAACCAGGAGGGTTTAAATCACGAGGATAATATTTATGGATTCTACACTCAAGAAGGAGTCCAGGCCAATTGGAATCTGCCCAAAATATTCACGGAGCAAGAAGTTATGAATTTTACAATTCAGAGGTTTCTCAGCCCGTCCATCTGCGAGTATGCGACTTTAGAAGAGGATTCAAGCCCAAAGAAGAAGCGGCCTGAACCAAAACCGATCATAGGAGTCAAGAGGAGTTTATTAGCTTTCCAGAAAGCCCAAGATCTCGAGAAATGGTCAAGGATTTTGGAAGATATGATCAATTTCCCAAAACCGGCCAAACCAGCTCTACACTTGCCTTATTTGGAAGATCCGGGTTTCACATCGAACCAACCTCAAGAATGGCAACCAGGAGACCTTCTAAGTCATTCAGAGGCACTCTACAACATCATAGAAAGCACCATGCCACACTGGATCAGGCGGATCCCAATCAAACCAAAAGATCAAGCCGGTTTGCATCAATTGGCCAAACTGACATCATTTAAGGAAAGTCTTCAACCAATTCAACTTGGTTCGACCCAGGGCTATCTGTGGGAACCAGGAGATACTCTAGACCATTCAGGAGACATCCAAGACGTCCTCAGCTGGACCAGCACCCAGCAGATCAGGCGGATCTCTCTCCTCATCAACCTTCCATATTTGGCAACATCTACACTAAATGCTTTGGAGAAGTTTCTACAGATTTTTGCCCAAGACCAACGGCCATATTCTCTTTTACTGAGGCCAAGGAGTATTTCAGGAAGGCTTGAAGATCATGGCCACGTCCAGAAGCTATCAAGATACAAGTCTTCACAAGTTTCTCTTTTGGAAGGAAGCAAATCAAGCCTAACGGCTATATTCCATGGAGTCATCAAAGCCTTTGCTCCCAAGACTTTAAGTTCAAGTTATTTTGTTTCCTTTTATCATTTTATGACTGTTAGAGTCTGTCCTTGTCGAGCCTATAAAGCTCTAGTCTTTGCTTCATTGTAAATTACCCATTTTTGAAAGTAATAAGAATTATTCAGTTTTCTAGTTTTCTTAAAACTATTGTTCTAAGTCTTTTGAGTTTGTGTGAAGCAGCTCCAAAGCACCTTGACTTATCAAGGCTCCTTTCCATAGAGTCTTGTGGCGTCCTCAATCCCCCATCCTTCCACTCCAATTCGTTTGCCAAGCTTGAGAGAGACATCAGTCCAGCAAGCAAAGCACCACCTCAATCCACTTCAATCATCTTTTGATCAAGCTGAGAGTGTTACACAACCAGCAGCTTGATTCCATCCTATCTATCTTTATTTATCTTGTTTTATCATATTAGAAATCATATCTCATTTGTTTTTGCATTTGTTTTCAGGTTCATAACTTGCATTCCATCATATCGCCCATCCGATCATCTCTTTGGTCGACCCATCCAAGCTTCCATCATCCATCTTGCCCACCCTGAATCCCAGCCTGCAACATTTGGTATCAGAGCTTAAGCTCCTGAATCAGGTCCATTCTATCCTTGCATCATTCATCTTGTTTGCATTTGTTTTTCCATTTATAAATAAAAAAAAAAACTGTTTTTGCATTTTTGTGTTCTTTGTTCATCATAAATTGAAAACCCATAAAGAGTTGAGATAGGAGACGACCTGTTGTCTAGTTTGATTCATTTCATCCATAAAAAGAAAAGAAAAACGTGTTTGCATTCATTCCCCAGCTCCACTTTCCATTTTTAGATTTTGTGCATTCATTTCAAAAAAAAAAAAAAGATCTGCATTTTCATAGTTGTTTCTTGCTTTAAAAAAAATAAATAAAAAGTTATACCATTTTTAATTTTGTGCTTACCATATTTGTTTCAAAAGTTTGTTATTTGCATTCAAAAAAAAAAAAATCATTCAGCTTAGTTTATATCATTTTGGGGTCAAGTATACATTTTAGTTTCCATTTCCGGTGTTTTTGCATTTCATCTTAAGAAAATTCAAAAAAAAAAATCAGTGTGAGTTTAATTTCCATATTTTCTTCCCATTTTTGTTTCTTTTCATACCATATTGTTTAATTTCGAAATTGCATTCAGAAAACCAAAAGAAAAATCATTTTAGTATAGTTACTTCATTTCGGTTCATAATTGCATATTTTCTCGGTTTAGTTAAATTTGCATTTGTTTTATTTTGGTTAGACCAAAACTTTCCATACCTTCACTTTTTCTTTGAGATTGTTTTCAGGAAGCAATGGAGGAGGAGAGACACGGCCAAAACCTAAGGGCCACCTTGAGCCAACAGTCCGCAGCTCTACAACAGCTCCAAATTAAGATTGCTCAATTGGAGAAAAGAAATCAGGCACAAGGCCAACGTCCACATGAAGGAGAAAGGAGATTTGGAAATGTACCAGGGGCAGTCTATGTCGAGCCCAAGCCACCAGATCCTTCAAGGATCAATCAAACTCCAACTTCTAAAACCCACAACCCTTATGTTGTTAATTCTCGGTTTGATTATAACTCTTTTGCTGATAAAGTTGAACTCTTTAAATTTTCAGGAAAAAGAGGTTATCTAAGATGGGAGAGGAACCTTGATGAATGGTTTCACTACAACAACATCCTGAGGAAAGAGAGGCTAGCTTATGCCATTGATCAACTAAAAGATGATGCTTTTAAATGGTGGGTACAAGAAGAGGATGATAGATGGTTTTACAAGGAGCCAGCTATCAAAACGTGGAGAGCTCTTAAGGAAGTCATGAGGGATAGATTTGCACCAGATTATACAAGGTCTGAAATCCAGGAACTATATCCAAGGAGATATCCAACTCATGGTTCCAAAGAAGCAAGGAAAATTGTGGAACAAGAAGTTCAAAGAGTCTTGCCTAAAGAAGCCAACTTTCAGCCAAACCAGGGGCACGCCATTGTCCACTGCTTAGAGCAGGAGAGTGACATCCCAAAGGTCAGGAAGATGAGTACAAGTGTCGGCCAAAACACTTTGATCAGGTCCAAAGACAAACCAGAGCAAGTTATTGTCCAAGTAAAGGCTAAGGTAAGTCCTATACATGATAAATCTTTTCATAAATCATCTACCACTTGTATGATGCACTTGTCTTTGTCCAAGAGTGTTATTACAGGTCTAAAGGAGCCTAGGTACATAGAAGAAGAGGCGCCAGGCACAAACCTTCCAATGGACCAGAAGGAAGCTCAAAGCACAAAGCAATCAAAGTTGCTTAATAAACCAAAACCAGTGATCCAAGTATCAAACCAAGGTAAGTGTCTAACACCACCTTTAGATACTGGTTTAAACATTTATATTCTTGGTACAGGGATACCAGATGAGAGCCATATGCTTACTGGAGTTCCAAGTGCCGAACCAGATCATGAGCTCAATCAAAATCCACACCATAAGTGGAAACCGAAATCTGAACAATGTACTGTTCAAGTGCCAAAATCTGAGGTAAAATTCACTTTAAACCAGAATGTTTTTATTGATTCTATGACAAGATTAATGCACTTGTCTTGTCCAAGGAAAAGTGAAATTGGTACAGGAAAGCAAGGTTACTACAAGGCAAACAAAGAACAAGAAGTTCTTACTGCCACATTTGACATTAAGGTTAATTGTTCTATGTTTTCTTCAGTTTATAAATCCCTATACTTTGGTATAATACACTTGTCTTTGCCAAGATGTTTTGATCCAGGGATAAGTCAAGAAGAACATAAAAACCGAGCTGAGCTATCACAAGAAGATGGTTATACCAACCAAGGTAAACATTTGCAAGAAAGGCAGCCATCTAACCAAATCTGTCCAAAGAAGAATATCATTCTTCATCATGCTGATGCACCCAAGGTAAATTCGACCATAACAAATTCTGTTCATGAAATTCCAGTATCAGATATAATTCACTTGGTCTTTGTCCAGAATGTTGAAAAATTTTCAGGTTGCAAAGAAGAAAGCTTCAAAGAAATCCCACCGGATAATCTTTTGTTGCTAGGAGGATCAAACCCAAAGATGGCCAGAGCTGAGCCTGCTAGGAGTATGAAGGACCATCCACTGAAGAAGAGAAGCAATGCAAAAGTCCATAGCAGAGGCGTGATCCTATCCTATTTGCTGAAAGAAGAGCCACCTGATGAACAATCCATCCCCAAACCAAAACAATATCAAGGTAAGACCTTAGAATCTCAGAAGAGTATGAAAGCTGACTTGCTCTATCTTGGTGCAGGTTATACAGTTTCGAGGTCGAAACCTTTTCAAGGAGGAGGGAATGTTGCGGCCAGCAATTCATCAGCTGAACCAGAGGTCGACCCAACACCCTACTCAACCAGCCAAGGCGCCAACCAGGACATACGTGCACTAAAAATGCCGTATCTTACAAACCAGGAGGGTTTAAATCACGAGGATAATATTTATGGATTCTACACTCAAGAAGGAGTCCAGGCCAATTGGAATCTGCCCAAAATATTCACGGAGCAAGAAGTTATGAATTTTACAATTCAGAGGTTTCTCAGCCCGTCCATCTGCGAGTATGCGACTTTAGAAGAGGATTCAAGCCCAAAGAAGAAGCGGCCTGAACCAAAACCGATCATAGGAGTCAAGAGGAGTTTATTAGCTTTCCAGAAAGCCCAAGATCTCGAGAAATGGTCAAGGAAATTGGAAGATATGATCAATTTCCCAAAACCGGCCAAACCAGCTCTACACTTGCCTTATTTGGAAGATCCGGGTTTCACATCGAACCAACCTCAAGAATGGCAACCAGGAGACCTTCTAAGTCATTCAGAGGCACTCTACAACATCATAGGAAGCACCATGCCACACTGGATCAGGCGGATCCCAATCAAACCAAAAGATCAAGCCGGTTTGCATCAATTGGCCAAACCGACATCATTTAAGGAAAGTCTTCAACCAATTCAACTTGGTTCGACCCAGGGCTATCTATGGGAACCAGGAGATACTCTAGACCATTCAGAAGACATCCAAGACGTCCTCAGCTGGACCAGCACCCAGGAGATCAGGCGGATCTCTCTCCCATCAACCTTCCATATTTGGCAACATCTACACTAAATGCTTTGGAGAAGTTTCTACAGATTTTTGCCCAAGACCAACGGCCATATTCTCTTTTACTGAGGCCAAGGAGTATTTCAGGAAGGCTTGAAGATCATGGCCACGTCCAGAAGCTATCAAGATACAAGTCTTCACAAGTTTCTCTTTTGGAAGGAAGCAAATCAAGCCTAACGGCTATATTCCATGGAGTCATCAAAGCCTTTGCTCCCAAGACTTTAAGTTCAAGTTATTTTGTTTCCTTTTATCATTTTATGACTGTTAGAGTCTGTCCTTGTCGAGCCTATAAAGCTCTAGTCTTTGCTTCATTGTAAATTACCCATTTTTGAAAGTAATAAGAATTATTCAGTTTTCTAGTTTTCTTAAAACTATTGTTCTAAGTCTTTTGAGTTTGTGTGAAGCAGCTCCAAAGCACCTTGACTTATCAAGGCTCCTTTCCATAGAGTCTTGTGGCGTCCTCAATCCCCCATCCTTCCACTCCAATTCGTTTGCCAAGCTTGAGAGAGACATCAGTCCAGCAAGCAAAGCACCACCTCAATCCACTTCAATCATCTTTTGATCAAGCTGAGAGTGTTACACAACCAGCAGCTTGATTCCATCCTATCTATCTTTATTTATCTTGTTTTATCATATTAGAAATCATATCTCATTTGTTTTTGCATTTGTTTTCAGGTTCATAACTTGCATTCCATCATATCGCCCATCCGATCATCTCTTTGGTCGACCCATCCAAGCTTCCATCATCCATCTTGCCCACCCTGAATCTCAGCCTGCAACAGACACCCACGGACTTCCTGTGCGTACTGAACAGACAGCCCACGTGGGCCAAAATGATCCGAACAATCCACGGGAAGGGTCAGCGTGCTGAGTCAAGGACCAATGTTCTGATATGTGTACTGATAACAGCCACAGACGTTCTGTGTGTGCTGACGGACACACACGGACACACACAGACAGCCACAGACGTCCTGTGCGTGCTGATGGACACACATGGACGTCCTGTGTGTGCTGACGGACACCCAAAGACGTCCTGTGTGTACTGAACAGACAGCCCACGTGGGCCAAAATCACCCGAACAGTCCACGGGAAGGGCCAGCGTGCTGTGTCCAAGGACCAGCATGCTGATATGTGTACTGATGGACAGCCACAGACGTCCTGTGTGTGCTGACGGTCACAGACGGACACACACGGATAGCCACGGACGTCCTGTGTGTGCTGACGAACAGCCACAGACATCCTGTGTGTGCTGACAAACAGCCACAGACGTCCTGTATGTGCTGGCGGACACCCACGGACGTCTTGTGTGTACTGAAAAGACCGCCCAGGTGGGCCCAAATCACCCAAACTGTCCATGGGATGGGCCAGCGTGCAGATTCCAAGGACCAGCGTGCTGATATGTGTACTGATGGACAGCCACGGACGTCCTGTGTGTGATGACGGACACCCACAGACAGCCACGGACGTCCTGTGTGTGCTGGCGGAGACCCACGGACATCCTGTGTGTACTGAACAGACAGCCCACGTGGGCCAAAATCACCCGAACAGTCCACGGGAAGGTTCAGCGTGCTGAGTCCAAGGACCAACGTGCTGATATTTGTACTGATGGACAGCCACGGACGCCCTGTGTGGTGACGGACATACACGGACAGCCACGGACGTCCTGTGTGTGCTGACGGATGCACACGAACGTCCTATGTCTACTGATGGACACCCACAGACGTCCTGTGTGTACTGAACAGACTGCCCGCGTGGGCCAAAATCGTCCGAATAGTCCACGGGAAGGGCCAGCATGCTGAGTCCATGGACCAGCGTGCTGATATGTTTACTAATGGACAGCCACAAACGTCATGTGTGTGCTGACAGACATACACGGACAGCCACGGATGTCCTGTGTGTGCTGAAGGACAGCCACGGACATCCTGTGTGTGCTGGCGGACACCCACGAACGTCTTGTGTGTACTGAACAGACATCCCACGTGGGCAAAAATCACCCAAACAGTCCACGGTAAGGGTCAGCGTGCGGAGTCCAAGGACCAACGTGCTTATATGTGTACTGATTGACAGCCACAGACGTCCTGTGTGTGCTGACGGACACACACGGACGTCCTGTGTGTGCTGACGGACACACACGGACGTCCTGTGTGTGCTGACGGACACACAGGGACACACACGGACGTCCTGTGCGTATTGACAGACACACACGGAAATCCTGTGTGTGCTGATGGACACACACGGACGTCCTGTGTGTGCTGACGAACAGCCACGGACAGCCACGGACGTCCTGTGTGTGCTGGTGGACACCCACGGACACACACAGTCATACACGGACAGCCACAGACGTACTGTGTGTTCTGACGGACAGCCACATACAGCCACAGACATCATGTGTGTGTTGGTGGACACCCACGGCCGTCCTGTGTGTACTGAACAGACAGCCCACGTGGGCCAAAATCCGCCAGCGTGCTGAGTCCAAGGACTAACGTGCTGATATGTGTACATATGGACCGCCACAGACGCCCTTTGTGTGCTGACGGACACATACGGACACACACAGACAGCCACAGACGTCCTGTGCGTGCTGACGGACACACACGGACGTCCTGTGTGTGCTGACGGACACCCAAAGATGTCCTGTGTGTACTGAACAGACAGCCCACGTGGGCCAAAATCACCCGAACAGTCCACGGGAAGGGCCAGCGTGCTGTGTCCAAGGACCAGCATGCAGATATGTGTACTGATGGACAGCCACATACGTCCTGTGTGTGCTGACGGTCACAGACGGACACACACGGATAGCCACGGACGTCCTGTGTGTGCTGACGAACAGCCACAGACATCCTGTGTGTGCTGACAAACAGCCACGGGCGTCATGTATGTGCTGGCGGACACCCACGGACGTCTTGTGTGTACTGAACAGACAGCCCACATGGGCCAAAATCACCCAAACAGTCCATGGGATGGGCCAGCGTACTGATTCCAAGGACCAGCGTGCTGATATGTGTACTGATGGACAGCCACAGACGTCCTGTGTCTACTGACGGACACACACGGACAGCCACGGACGTCCTGTGTGTGCTGACGGACACCCACGGACAGCCACGGACGTCCTGTGTGTGCTGGCGGACACCCACGGACGTCCTGTGTGTACTGAACAGACAGCCCACGTGGGCCAAAATCACCCAAACAGTCCACGGGAAGGTTCAGCGTGCTGAGTCCAAGGACCAACGTGCTGATATGTGTACTGATGGACAGCCACGGACGTCCTGTGTGGTGACGGACACACACGGACAGCCACAGACGACCTGTGTGTGCTGACGGATGCACACGGACGTCCTATGTCTACTGATGGACACCCACGGACGTCCTGTGTGTACTGAACAGACTGCCCACGTGGGCCAAAATCACCGGAATAGTCCACGGGAAGGGCCAGCGTGCTGAGTCCAAGAACCAGCGTGCTGATTTGTTTACTAATGGAGAGCCACAAACGTCATGTGTGTGCCAACAGACACACACGGACACACACGGACAGCCACGAATGTCCTGTGTGTGCTGACGGACAGCCACAGACAGCCACGGACATCCTGTGTGTGCTGGCGGACACCCACGGACGTCCTGTGTGTACTGAACAGACATCCCACGTGGGCAAAAATCACCCAAACAGTCCACAGTAAGGGTCAGCGTGCGGAGTCCAAGGACCAACGTTCTTTATATATATATCAATCAAAGGCATCTTACAAAATTTGTTATAAATTAACCTCGAGGTTTTCGGTCAACTAATCTTATACATAAGATATATCAAAATGACTTTGCAAGGATATTAAAGCTACCACTGGCTAATGCTGTTCCTTCCCGTCCTAGAGTAAGGTCTTCCGCCTATTAGTTACCTGCATCACAAATGAGTCATGAGTAACTAGTTTACTCAGTGAGCCTCGTCCCGCACCCCAACATATACTAATAATATCTCAAGCAATCAACTTCATTTGTATGCAGTGGAAATATATTTCATATCTGGATATTTATATATAAGGACAATCCTTCCATCATTGAAAATCTAATCATATACCTCACTTCCTATTCCCGTCTCTCATATCATTCATATAATCATATTTATATATATATATATATATATATATATATATAAACCAGACCGAGAAACCACAAAGGCTAAACGAGTCTAGCGAGTTAGCATCACCATCATCGCCATCAGATATTCAAAAATTGAAAATCTAACGCTGCATGCAGTTACACGGCCTCCAAGGTGCGACCCCATCATCGTGTCTTCGTGACTTTGTTCCATATCGCAGGACCAATTCACGGTATTCATCATTCATACGGGAATATTTTGGAAGACAGGTTTATAATAGAACTTCACATGATTAATACTTCCATACTTAATTATATTTAATACTATACATATGTATTAGTACTTGAGAACAAGTACTAAGGTTTGGAATAAACCTCTATGATCATTCATAAATATTTAATAAGTGTTTACACTAAGTAAACACCTTACCAATTCAATATTGATCAAGAGACAAAGCCTATCAATCATCTACGATCAGTACGTTCAATCAAGAAATATTCATTCACTACTCATCAATCATCTATCTAGACTCACCTTTGATTCCATGCGATTGGCTAGGGAAGACTAGACTCGAGCTCAAGCTAATCACACTCCACTTCCGGTACACTTGAGATTCAAAACAGTCAAAATTATCTTACTGATCTGACCACTCTCCTTGATATCTGAATTCAAACCAAGTGACTGAGCGGCTACAAGGAGTGACTGGACCGATCTAGCAAAACTCCACAACCAACTAGACAGAAAACGGTTTTACTTGATGAACCAGTCTTATCCTTCAACTTTACTCGACCACTGACCTGAAACAAAGCAGTTCATAACATGATCTTCAATCCAACAGTTCGGTTCTGAAGAAGATATTTAAATCAGTTCCTAACAGCTCGGTTTACAACAAGGTTAATCAGTTCAGCTCAGGTGTAGTCCAGACCATGACCAGTTCATTTCAGATTAAATCCAATCAGTTCATAATAGATGAGATAATTCTATTCCAGCAAACTGATTTATTCTGAAATAAATTAGTCTGAACCGAAGAAAGGTTAGACAATTGATCCATGACAACCGCTTAACTAAATAACATCTGATTCTGATCAAGACATGTCTGAGACAAGAGATTGAAGCTTATAATAGCAACTGATGTCCATATCAACTCAGATAATCCTCCGCTTGAAACTGAACTCATAGCTGGACTGTTTTAAACGCATAAATCAGAATCGGTTCATCACAAAAACAGAACAAGACCTAGGGTTTACTCTGGGTACCTCACCTTCTGATCTTCTATACAGCAGCGAACTGAGCTTGAGGATGGAACAATGTCATCTAAGGTCGTGCCTAATTTTCCCATATTTTTTTTGTTCTGATTTTTCTCTCACTTTTTCTCTTCTTTCTCATTGTTTTCTCTCTGAAAATTTCTCATGTTATGCTGCAGGTTATGAACGTCCAGAAGAGAGAAGAAGGTGTTTTAAAGCATAAGGAGTTACTTCAGATGAGGGTTTACTCCCACACAAGGCAAAGCTGAGGCTAGACAGGTGGAGACATGCTTCAGCACACCAAGCAGCACAAGCAGCTGAACTTTTCCTTCCCATGAAGAAAGCTACAAGCAGCTGAAGCAAGTAGCTTGTGACCAGCATGTGACTTCTAAAGAGCAAGCAGGCAAGCAAGTAGGTGCAGGTCATGTGACCTAATTACTGAGGAAGCAAGTAGGCTAGAAGGTGCAAGGCATGTGACTGTTCAGAAATAATTTTCAGAGTTGTGTCGATATTTTTCGGACTGTTTCGACTAAATATTTTTCATCATTCGAATCTCGTCCTGCTCTGAATAAACTCGCCCAAGATGAATAAAAATGGACAATAATAATAACACTCGACCAGAACCATCAAGAGATGGTTTTTCGACCAAAAGACAGCCCCATCGAGATTAATTCACCGTGTCGATTTTTATTTAAATTCTGATCTTAGAGAATTTTGCTGGACGAAAATTATATCTGCTCGTGAGGGTTATTACATTCTTGCCCCCTCAAAAGAATTTGCCCCCGAATTCTGAAAACGTAGCTGTACACTCTTTACTGAACAATCTCTGAAAGGAGTTCCGGATATTAGCTCTTACCTTATCTTAATCTTCCCATATCAAAACAACTCATGGTCGATCCCTTGATTACCCCAACCGATCCTTTCTTTTCTGAGCAGCCACTTTCAAGATAACCAAATTCTTTACTCTGCACAACTCTTGTCAACTGCGGTCTGCATACTTTTTCTAACAATCTTGTATCTGTTGACTATCACTTCTCAACCTTTTCTATCTGACTTTCCCCCATAACAGCAACATGAAATTTGGAACATGAGGTGATCTGCCATACATGAATGTAACATCTCCAGTCTGGTCAATGTTAACTTGATTAACAGTGCAACAATCAAACAAGAACATGCACGACCAATCATGCCAACATGATTCGGACCAGGGGTGCTACTCTCAAATAAACACACTCACACATTCCAAGAATAATTTCACTTACAGTATTCTTTACGCTTCTGATCTATCTGAGACGCTCTTCATAATCTTCTGACTACTACTAGAACTCGGCAAGACCCACTTGGTGAGATCCCTAGGCTATGACAACGAATCCAGGTTAAACAAGAATATTGAACAGCTTACTTCTAGATAGCAACAACTCTTCCAATTCCTTAAGCATAACTTCAAATTCTCTAGCTATCTGATTGTTCACTATATTCTGATCCTTGTCATCTTCTCTTTTCCTAATGATCAAGATAATGGAAAACACATCTTCACCTTTTCCCAAAAGGTCTTCAACTCCCAAGACTGATACGAACGATGCTCCAACACTTGGTAGAATACCATTGTAGGCCATTGGCGACTAGTCTTCTTCCAAAAAAATTATTTCCTCAACATCCTAATTGAGCTCGGTAACTATATAGCCAATCTCACTCTAGATAGAAACATACCTCTCTAACGGAAGTACTGAGGAATGGGGAAAGGCATACCATAAATTTTTACATGGCAGCCACTACTTCCAGGAATAAGAACGGATACTTGAATTCAACAAAGTGAATCCTTTCTAATACTATGACAATGCTCAGGAACTATAACTATGTGTTGTTCCCGAATAAAACACAATATGGGCTGAAAATTCCATCCATTGGCAAGGTTTCTTACGACACCTTGATCACATTTCACATTGTTTTTAATCATTCATAAAAATTTTTAAAATTCACACAACACACAATGGGATAAGAAGCAAACCTATGATTGGACCGTTCAGGGGTTTTGGCGGTCCGGCAACTATAAAGTGTAGGCTCTACCCAAATAGCCTAACACTTGGATGTGGACTAACGGTAAGGAAACGTGAACAAGTTCAACAAGTGTTATCCTAGGTATCGATATAGATCGGGTAACTTCATGAGGAAGGGTAACCTAAAATCCTAACTCTTCACAAGAACCACCAAAGTGCGAATGATGCAAACATTCCAGGATTTCCCAAACTTTGACAATCACGACCATTCTTTGATCTGCAGCGGTTGGAAAATAAACGGTATGCATTATTTGGTTAACTTTTTCAGAAATAATAGCTTCTTTAACATTCACGTCATACTCTAACATCTCCTCGAAGCTTTGAAACTCCATGGTCTTTTATCTACTCCAAAATTCTTGGCTAAATTCCCAAAGATTTCCGTATGATCTTTGGTTTATTCTCCAAACTGTAATCGATGAATGAAATTCACTCGACCACATATCTCGATGCTGAAATTATTGTATATGATTAACTCGACCTGAACGTTCTGGCGGAAACATCCCACTGTACCAACTCCGTGAACTGAATCTTCAATCGGTCCCATATCTTGTGTAGAAAATTCTACTTCTTAAACTCTCGAGATCTGTCCAACTCGATCTCACCTCTCTGAAGTAATTCTTGACTCTCGACCAACAAATCATCGCGTTCATCTCCAAATATCTTGCTACCAAATCCTTCATGTAATTCTCTGAACATTGGCCACGTCAATGTTTTGCTCTGGGTGTTTCATCCCAAATCTGCCTCAAGCCATAGTATACCTCGAACGGTTTAGTCCTTCTTCCGTATCTTGTGGTCCCACTACTTCTTTCCATCATAAGCTTGAAGATGTATTGTTTCCAACAGAAAGGTGCATGTGTGTCCATTGTCTTGTACTACAGTTGAACCATCTCTTCCTCCAACGCTAAGCTCCAAACAAATGTTGAACAATTCAGGCTTGTACTGCTCTGTTTCTTGTACGTCTTAGCATTAGCTGGTTAGACTTGAGAAGCCGGAAGAATAAGTGCATCTGAGTGATCATGTGCATTCAAATCGTACTGAATTGGATCACAAACAACACCCACCTTGACATCGATAACACACGGAGATGTATTCGATGTATCAATTATGTCCCATAAATCTTTCTAAAGTATTAACATCCCCCACTAAAACTCAGAAGAACAGCATGAAGGCATGAGGTTACTGACTTCTAGCAGCACGGTAGTGAACCCCACCATGAGGGTAGCAAACTCGAGCCTGATGATAGTAACATCGGTAAGTACAGTCACCCGTTCAAGCTTGTCTCGGTGCTTATGCTATGAAAGATCACTGTTAGATAACTACCCATGACTATCTATCCTAACATGAAGGAACCAGCCAGCATATCCTAGTTATCCTTGCGACTCATTTTGACTCGAAAAACATTTAAAACAAGTCCCATTCTAGCATCGTATAACCATGCTCTGATACCACCTTTGTGACACCCCCGATCGTAGATGACCGGAAATGACACGGTTGATGTTCCTTGATTGTCGATCTGAGGTTCTCAGAATACTTCCGATCGCCTTAGACCAACAACCAAAGAACACCAATGCAACTATCGGATAAAACTCTAGGCTTTTTAACCCGACAAAGCAATACCCGATAGTTAGTTCGTCTGGACAAGGACTAATATCATATGGAACCCGTATTTTAAAAAAAAAATTCTTTATATATATCAATCAAAAGCATCTTACAAAATTTGTTATAAATTAACCTCGAGGATTTCGGTAAACAAATCTTATACATAAGATAGTTCAAAATGACTTTGCAAGGGTAATAAAACTCCCGCTGGCTAATGTTGTTCCTTCCCGTCCTAGTGTAAGGTCTCCCTCCTATTAGTTACCTACATCAAAAATGAGTCATGAGTAACTAGTTTACTCAGTGAGCCTAGTCCCGCACCCCAACATATACCAATAATATCTCAAGCAATCAACTTCATTTGTATGGAGTGGAAATATATTCCATATCTCGATATTTATATATAAGGACTATCCTTCCATCATTGTGAATCTAATCATATACCTCACTTCCTATTCCCGTCTCTCATATCATTCATATAATCATATTTATATATATATATATAAACCAGACCCGAGAAACCACAAAGGCTAAACGAGTCTAGCGAGTTAGCATCACCATCATCGCCATCAGATATTCAGAAATTGAACATCTAATGCTGCATGCAGTTACACGGCCTCCAGGGTGCGACCCCATCATCGTGTCTTCGTGACCTTGTTCCATATCGCAGGACCAATTCACGGTAATCATCATTCATACGGGAATATTTTGGAAGACAGGTTTATAATAGGACTTCACATGCTTAATACTTCCATACTTAATTATATTTAATTCTATACATATGTATTAGTACTTGAGAACAAGTACTAAGGTTTGGAATAAAACTCTATGATCATTCATAAATATTTAATAAGTGTTTACACTAAGTAAACACCTTACCAATTCAATATTGATCAAGAGACAAAGCCTATCAATCATATACAATCAGTACGTTCAATCAAGAGTTATTCATTCACTACTCATCAATCATCTATCTAGACTCACCTTTGATTCCATGAGATTGGCTAGGGAAGACTAGACTCGAGCTCAAGCTAATCACACTCCACTTCCGGTACACTTGAGATTCAAAACAGTCAAAATTATCTGACAGATCCGACCACTCTCCTTGATATCTAAATTCAAACCAAGTGACTGAGCGGCTACAAGGAGTGACTGGACCGATCTAGCAAAACTCCACAACCAACTAGACAGAAAAAGGTTTTACTTGATGAACCAGTCTTATCCTTCAACTTTACTCGACCACTGACCTTAAACAGAGCAGTTCATAACATGATCTTCAATCCAACAGTTCGGTTCTGAAGAAGATATTTAAATCAGTTCCTAACAGCTCGGTTTACAACAAGGTTAATCAGTTCAGCTCAGGTGTAGTCCAGACCATGACCAGTTCATTTCAGATTAAATCCAATCAGTTCATAATAGATGAGATAATTATATTCCAGCAAACTGATTTATTCTAAAATAAAAAAATCTGAACCGAAGAAAGGTTAGACAATTGATCCATGACAACCGCATAACTAAATAACATCTGATTCTGATCAAGACATGTCTGAGACAAGAGATTGAAGTTTACAACAGCAACTGATGGCCATATGAACTCAGATAATCCTCCCCTTGAAACTGAACTCATGGCTGGACTGTTTTAAAAGCATAAATCAGAATCGGTTCATCACAAAAACAGAACAAGACCTAGGGTTTACTCTGTGTACCTCACCTTCTGATCTTCTACACAGCAGTGAACTGAGCTAGAGGATGGAATAAAGTCATCTAAGGTCGTGGCTAATTTTCCCATATTTTTTTTGTTCTGATTTTTCTCTCACTTTTTCTCTTCTTTCTCATTGTTTTCTCTCTGAAAATTTCTCTTGTTATGCTGCAGGTTATGAACGTCCAGAAGAGAGAAGAAGGTGTTTTAAAGGATAAGGAGTTACTTCAGATGAGGGTTTACTCCCACACAAGGCAAAGCTGAGGCTAGACAGGTGGAGACATGCTTCAGCACACCAAGCAGCACAAGCAGCTGAACTTTTCCTTCCCATGAAGAAAGCTACAAGCAGCTGAAGCAAGTAGCTTGTGACCAGCATGTGACTTCTAATGAGCAAACAGGCAAGCAAGTAGGTGCAGGTCATGTGACCTAATTACTGAGGAAACAAGTAGGCTAGAAGGTGCAAGGCATGTGACTGTTCAGAAATAATTTTCAGTTTTGTCGATATTTTTCGGACTGTTTCGACTAAATATTTTTCATCATTCAAATCTCGTCCTGCTCTGAATAAACTCGCCCAGCATGAATAAAAATAGAAAATAATAATTAACACTCGACCAGAACCATCAAGAGATGGTTTTTCGACCAAAAGACAGCCCCGTCGAGATTAATTCACCGTGTCGATTTTTATTTAAATTCTGATCGATCAATTTTCAAACTGATCTTAAAGAATTTTCTTGACCAAAATTATATCTGCTCGTGAGGGTTATTACACTGTGTGCTGAAGGACACACACGGACAGCCACAGACGTCCTGTGTGTGCTAGAGGACACCCACGGACGTCCTGTTTGTACTGAACAGACAACCCATGTGTCCTAAAATCACCCGAACAGTCCACGGGAAGGTTCAGTGTGCTGAGTTCAAGGACCAACGTCCTGATATGTGTACTGATTGACAGCAACAGACGTCATGTGTGTGCTGACGAACACACACAGACACACATGGACAGCCACGGACGTCCTGTGTGTGCTGACGGACGCACACGAACGTCCTGTGTCTGCTGACGGACACCCACGGACGTCCTGTGTGTACTGAACCGACAGCCCACGTGGCCCAAAATCACCCGAACAGTCCACGGGAAGGGCCAGCGTGCTGAGTCAAAGGACCAGCGTGTTGATATGTGTACTGATGGACAGCCACGAACGTCCTGTGTGTGCTGACCGACGCACACGAACAGCCACGAACGTCCTGTGTGTGCTGACGGACAGCCACGGACAGCCACGGACAGCCACGGACGTCCTGTGTGTGCTAGTGGACACCCACGGACATCCTGTGTGTACTGAACAGACAGCCCACTTGGACCAAAATCACCCAAACAGTCCACGGGAAGGGTCAGCGTGCTGAGTCCAAGGACCAACGTGCTTATATGTGTACTGATGGACAGCCACGGACGTGCTGTGTGTGCTGACGGACACACACAGACACACACGGACGTCCTGTGTGTGCTGACGGACACACACGGGCACACACGAACGTCCTGTGTGTGCTGACAGACAGACACGGACGTCCTGTGTGTGCTGACGAACAGCCACGGACAGCCACAGACATCCTGTGTGTGCTGGCGGACACCCACGGACACACACGGACATACACAGACAGCCACAGATGTCCTGTGTGTGCTGACGGACCGCCAAAGACAGCCACAGACGTCCTGTGTGTGCTGGCAGACACCCACAGACATCCTGTGTGTACTGAACAGACAGCCCACGTGGGCCAAAATCACCCAAACAGTCCCTAAGAAGGGCCAGCGTGCTTACTCCAAGGACCAACGTGCTGATATGTGTACTGATGCATAGCCACAGACATCCTGTGTGTGCTGACGGACACAGATGGACACAGACGGACACAAACGGACAGCCACGAACGTCCTGTGTGTGCTGGCGGACACCCACGGACATCATGTGTGTGCTGGCGGACACCCACAGACGTCCTGTGTGTATTTAACAGACAGCCCACGTGGGCAAAAATCACCCAAACAGTCCACAGGAAGGGTCAGCGTGTTGAGTCCAAGGACCAACGTGCTGATATTTGTACTGATGGAAAGCCACGGAAATCCTGTGTGTGCTGACGGACACACACGTACACACACGGACAGCCACGGATGTCCTGTGTGTGCTGACGGACACACACGGGTGTCCTGTGTGTGCTGACGGACACCCACGGACGTCCTGTGTGTACTGAACAGTCAGCCCACGTGGGCTAAAATAACCCGAACAGTCCACGGGAAGGGTCAGAGTGCTGAGTCCAAGGACCAACGTGCTGATATGTGTACTGATGGACAGCCACGGACGTTCTGTGTGTGCTGACAGAGAGCCACAGACGTCTTGTGTGTGTTGGCAGACACCCACGGACGTGCTGTGTCTACTGAACAGACAGCCCACGTGGGCAAAAATCACCCAACAGTCCACGGGAAGGGCCAGCGTGCTGAGTCCAAAGACCAGCGTCCTGTTATGTGTACTGATGGACAGCCACTGACATCCTGTGTGTACTGACGGACACACACGGACACACATACACAGCCACAGACGTCCTGTGTGTGTTGACGGACAGACACGGACACCCACGTACGTCTTGTGTGCCCTGGCGGACACCCACGGACGTCCTGTTTGTACTGGACAGACAGCCCACGTGGGCCAAAATCACCCGAACAGTCCACGGGAAGGTTCAGCGTGCTGAGTCCAAAGACCAACGTGCTGAAATGTGTACTGATGGACAGCCACAGACGTCCTGTGTGTGCTGACGGACACACACGTACACACACGGACAGCCACGGATGTCCTGTGTGTGCTGACGGACACACACGGGTGTCCTGTGTGTGCTGACGGACACCAACGGACGTCCAGTGTGTACTGAACAGACAGCCCACGTGGGCCAAAATCACCCGAACAGTCCACGGGAAGGGTCAGCGTGCTGAGTGCAAGGACCAACGTGCTGATATGTGTACTGATGGACAGCCACGGACGTCTTGTGCGTGCTGACAGACACACACGGACACACACAGACACACACGGCCAGCCACAGACGTCCTGTGTGTGCTGGCGGACACCCACGGACGTCCTGTGTGTGCTGGCGGACACCCACGGACGTCCTGTGTGTACTGAACAGACAGCCCACGTGGGCTAAAATCACCCGAAAAGTCCACGAGATGGGTCAGCGTGCTGAATCCATGGACCAACGTGCTGATATGTGTACTGATGGACAGCCAGGGACGTCCTGTGTGTGCTGACGGACACACACGGATAGACACGGACGTCCTGTGTATGCTGGCGGACACCCACGGACGTCCTGTGTGTGCTGGCGGACACCCACGGACGTCCTGTTTGTACTTAACAGACAGCCCACGTGGGCAAAAATCACCCGAACAGTCCACGGGAAGGGTCAGCGTGGTGAGTCCAAGGACCAACGTGCTGATATGTGTACCGATGGACGGCCACAGACGTCCTGTTTGTGCTGGTGGACACCCACAGACGTCTTGTGTGTACTGAACAGGCAGCCCATGTGGGCCAAAATCACCCGAAAAGTCCACGGGAAGGGCCAGCGTGCTGAGTCCAAGGACCAATGTGCTGATATGTGCACTGGTGGACAGCCACGGACGTCCTGTGTGTGCTGACGGACACAGACGAACACACATGGACACACACGGACAGCCACGGACGTCCAGTCTGTTCTGGCGGACACGCACGGACGTCCTGTGTGTACTGAACAAACAGCCCACGTGGGCCGAAATCACCCGAACAGTCCACGGGAAGGGTCAGCGTGCTGAGTCCAAGGACCAATGTGTTGATATGTGTACTGATGGACAGCCACGGACGTCCTGTGTGTGCTGACGGACACACAGAGACACACACGGACAGCCACAGACGTCATCTGTGTGCTGACGGACACACACGGACGTCCTGGGCGTGCTGTCGGACACCCCAAACGTTATGTGTGTACTGAACAGACAGCCCACGTGGGCCAAAATCAACCGAACATTCCATGGTAAGGGCCAGCGTGCTGAGTCTAAAGACCAGCATGCTGATATGTGAACTGATGGACAGCCACAGACGTCCTGTGTGTGCTGACGAACACACACGGACACAAACGGACAGCCACGGACGTCCTGTCTGTGCTGACGGACAGCCACCGACGTCCTGTGTGTGCTGGTGGACACCCACGGACGTCCTGTGTGTACTGAACACACAGCCCACGTGGGCCAAAATCACCCAGACAGTCCACGGGAAGGGCCAGCGTGCTGAGTCCAAGGACCAGCGTGCTGATATGTGTACTGATGGACAGCCACAGACGTCCTGTGTGCGCTGACGGACACACACGGACACACATGGACGTCCTGTGTGCGCTGACGGACACACACAGACGTCCTATGTGTGCTGACGGACACACACGGACGTCCTGTGTGTGCTGACGGACAGCCATGGACAGCCACAGACGTCCTGTTTGTGTTGGCGGACACCCACGGACACACACGGACAGCCATGGACGTCCTGTGTGTGCTGACGGATAGACACGAACGTCCTGTGTGTGCTGGTGGACACCCACAGACGTCCTGTGTGTTCAGAACAGACAGTCCACGTGGGCCAAAATCACCCAAACAGTCCACGGGAAGGGCCAGCGTGCTGAGTCCAAGGACCAACGTGCTGATATGTGTACTGATGGACAGCCACAGACGTCCTGTGTGTGCTGACGGACACAGACAGACACACACGGACACCCACAGACAGTCTATGGTTGTCCAGAATCAGCCAAGGGAAGGACCAGCGTGCTGATAAGTGTACTGAAGCACAGCCACAGACGTCCTGTGTGTGCTGACGGACACACACAGACGTCCTGTGTGTGATGACCTACAAACACACGGACATCCTGTGTACTGAACAGACAGCCCACATGGGCCAAAATCACCCTAACAGTCCACGGGAAGGGCCAGCGTGCTGAGTCCAAGGACCAGCATGCTTATATGTGTACTGATGGACAGCCACAGACGTCCTGTGTGTGCTGACGAACACACACAGACACACATGGACAGCCATGGACGTCCACGGACATCCTGTCTAAGCTGGCGGACACCCACAGACGTTCTGTATGTACTGAACAAGCAGCCCATGTGGGCCAAAATCACCCGAAGAGTCCACGGGAAGGGCCAGCGTGCTGAGTCCAAGGACCAACATGCTGATATGTGTACTGATGGACAGCCACATACATCCTGTGTGTGCTGACGGACACAGACGAACACACCTGGACACACACGGACAGCCACAGACGTCCTGTCTGTTCTGGCGGACATCCACAGACGTCCTGTGTGTATTGAACAAGCAGCCCACGTGGGCCGAAATCACCCGAACAGTCCACAAGAAGGGTCAGCGTGCTGAGTCCAAGGACAACCGTGCTGATATGTGTACTGATGGACAGCCACAGACGTCCTGTGTGTGCTGACGGACACACACGGACACACACAGACAGCCACAGACGTCATGTGTGTCCTGACGGACGTCCTGGGTGTGCTGTCAGACACCCCCAAACGTCCTGTGTGTACTGAACAGACAGCCCAAGTGGGCCAAAATCACCCGAACATTCCACGGTAAAGGCTAGCGTGCTGAGTCCAAGGACCAGCGTGCCGATATGTGTACTGATGGACAACCACAGACGTCCTGTGTGTGTTGACGGACACAGACGAACACACATGGACACACAAAGACACACACGGACGTTCTGTGTGTGCTGACGGACACACACGGACGTCTTGTGTGTGCTGACGGACAGCCATGGACAGCCACAGACGTCTTGTGTGTGTTGGCGGACACCCACGGACACACACGGACAGCCATGGACGTCCTGTTTGTGCTGGCGGACACCCACGGACGTCCTGTGTGTTCAGAACAGACAGCCCACGTGAGCCAAAATCACCCAAACAGTCCACGGGAAGGGCCAGCGTGCTGAGTCCAAGGACCAACGTGCTGATATGTGTACTGATGGACAGCCACAGACGTCCTGTGTGTGCTGACGGACACAGACAGACACACACGGACACCCACGGACAGTCTATGGTTGTCCAGAATCAGCCAAGGGAAGGACCAGCGTGCTGATAAGTGTACTGAAGGACAGCCACGGAAGTGCTGTGTGTGCTGACGGACACACACGGACGTCCTGTGTGTGATGACCTACACACACACGGACATCCTGTGTACTGAACAGACAGCCCACATGGGCCAAAATCACCTGAACAGTCCACGGGAAGGGCCAGCGTACTGAGTCCAAGGACCAGTGTGCTGATATGTGTACTTATGGACAGCCACAGACGTCTTGTGTGTGCTGACGGACACACACAGACAACATGGACAGCCACGGATAGCCACGGACGACCTTTCTGTTATGGCAGACATCCATGGACGTCCTGTGTGTACTGAACAAACAGCCCACGTGGGCCAAAATCCCCCGAACAGTCCACGGGAAGGGTTAGCGTGCTGAGTCCAAGGACCAACGTGCTGATATGTATACTGATGGACAGCCACGGACGTCCTTTGTGTGCTGACGGACACACACTGACACACACGGACAGCCACAGACGTCATGTGTGTGCTGACGGACACACACGGACGTCCTGGGTGTGCTGTCGGACACCCCCAAACGTCCTGTGTGTACTGAACAGACGGCCCACGTGGGCCAAAATCACCCGAACATTCCACGGTAAGGGCCAGCTGGCTGAGTCCAAGGACCAGCGTGCTGATATGTGTACTGTTGGACAACCACAGACGTCCTGTGTGTGATGACGGACACACACTGACAGCCACGGATGTCCTGTGTGTGCTGATGGACAGCCACAGACAGCCACGACCGTCCTGCGTGTGCTGGCGGACACCCACGGACGTCCTGTGTGTACTGAACAGACAGCCCACGTGGGCCAAAATCACTCAAACAGTCAACAGGAAGGGCCAGCGTGCTGAGTCCAAGGACCAGCGTGCTGAGTCCAAGGACCAGCGTGCTGAGTCCAAGGACCAGCGTGCTGATATGTGTACTGATGTACAGCCACAGACGTCCTGTGTGCACTGACGGACACACACGGACGTCCTGTGTTTGCTGACGGACACACACGGAAGTCTTGTGTGTGCTGACGGACACATACGGACGTCATGTGTGTGCTGACGGACACACACGGACATCCTCTGTGTGCTGACGGGCAGCCATTGATAGCCACAGACGTCCTGTGTACGTTGGCGGACACCCACGGACACACAAGGACACACATGGACAGCCATGGACATCATGTGTGTGCTGACGGACAGACACGGACGTCCTGTGTGTGCTGGCGGACACCCATGGACGTCCTGTGTGTTTAGATTAGACAGCCCACGTGGGCTAAAATCACCCAAACAGTCCACGGGAAGGGCCAGCGTGCTGTGTCCAAGGACCAACGTGCTGATATGTGTACTGATGGACAGCCTCAGACGTCCTGTGTGTGTTGACGGACACAGACGGACACACACGGACACACACTGACACCCACAGACAGTCTATGGTTGTCCAAAATCAGCCAAGGGAAGGACCAGCGTGCTGATATGTGTACTGATGGACAGCCACAGACGTCCTGTGTGTGCTGACGGACACACACAGATGTCCTGTGTGTGCTGACCTAAACACACGGACATCTTGTGTGTACTGAACAGACAGCCCACATGGGCCAACATCACCCGAACAGTCCACGGGAAGGGCCAGCGTGCTGAGTCCAAGGACCAGCGTGCTGATATGTGTACTGAGGGACAGCCACAGACGGCCTGTGTGTGCTGATGGACACACACGGACACACATGGACAGATACGGACGTCCTGTGTGTGCTGGCGGACACCCACGGGAGTCCTGTGTGTACTGAACAGGCAGCCCATGTGGGCCAAAATCACCCGAACAGTCAACAGGAAGGGCCAGCGTGCTGAGTCCAAGGCCCAACGTGCTGATATGTGTACTGATGGCCAGCCACGGACATCCTATGTGTGTTGACGGACACAGACAAACACACATGGACACACACGGACACACACAGACGTCCTGTGTGTGCTGACAGACAGCCATGGACAGCCACATACGTCCTGTGTGTGTTGGGGGACACCCACGGACACACACCGACACACACGGACAGCCATGGACGTCATGTGTGTGATGACGGACAGCCACAGACGTCCTGTGTGTGCTGGCGGACACCCACGGACGTCCTATGTGTTCAGAACAGACAGCCCACGTGGGCGAAAATCACCCAACCAGTCCACGGGAAGGGCCAGCGTGGTGAGTCCAAGTTCAACTGCAAATACTTTCCTGCTGATGCTTGGAATCGTCTGGAAGCTAAGTTTCTAGATTTGGTCCAAGGCTGCAGGACCGTACGGGAGTACGAAGAGGAGTTCAACCGACTCAGATGGTTCGTTTGAAGAGAGCTGGAGGACGAGTCAGTCCAGGTCCGTAGGTTCATCCGACGCCTAAGGCCAGAACTGAAGAACCACTGCTCGATCCGCACTATCAACACCGTCGGAGAAATGGTGGAACGGGTGGCTTTGTTAGAGTCTAACTTGGCTGAAGAAGCTAAGCTTAAGGCTAAGCCACAGTCTGGCCCATTTGACAAGACAAATGATAAAAAGAGAAAATGGGACCAGGTGGACGGAGGGAAGACTTCTGGTGGCCGACCTGCGTGTTCCAAATGTGGACGAAACCATCCTGGTGAGTGCTGCAAGGCCAAGGGGGCTTGTGTTCGTTGTGGCAGCATGGACCATGGAGTTCAAAACTGTCCTCGACCGAACCCATCTGGTAGAAGCGGCACGATGACTTGTTTCCATTGTGGCCAGCAAGGACATTTTCAATCAGAGTGTCCCAAGCTGAAAGGAGGTCAGGGAAAGGGCCGTGGAGACACAGGCAAGGCGTCCCAAGGCAAACCAACCACAACACCGAGGGTGTATGAACTGTCACGAGACGACGGAGCTTCCAGATCTTTTGAGTCGATCTCTGGTAATTTCTAAATTATCTTTTTACATTAAAGTAGTAATGCTTGGTCTGGAACCTAGAATGGTCTAGGGGATTCTGATGAGGGTCTCTGATAGGAACCCTCATGGTCAGTGGGGTAAAAACTCATGTGCTTTTCGACACAGGGGCTACACATAGTTTTGTGAGTTCGGGACTGGTCGGAAAGGGTCTGTTCTGTCTGGATGCTGGTGATAATTTTGGGATAGTGAGGGCGGCCGGTGGGCAAGCCATGAACTCACTAGGACTCATGTCGAATATCCCAGTACAGATCCATGGAAAGGTCTTCCCTGTGAATCTGGTCTGTGTCCACCTAAAAAATCAAGAAGTGATCTTAGGTATGGATTGGTTGGCAAAGTACCGAGCCACTCTCGATTGCCATAAGGGTCGTGTGCAATTGGAGAATGGACTTCACCCGGTAGAGTACCAAGGTCTGTGTCAGGCTCAAGAGAAAATAGTGGTTTCAGAAGTTCGAGCGATTCGGATGCTGGAACAGGGTTGTCAGTCATTCTTGGCTACAATTACAACTACAGAGCGTGAAAGTTCTGGTTTTCTGTTAGACCCACACGAGGATTCGTTGGTGTCCGAGTTCCAGGTTGTGTTTCAGGCGATAAATGGTGTCCCCCCTGATAGGTCCGATCCCTTTCTGATTGAACTGGAACCAGGGACAGATCCACTGTCCAACAGTCTGTATCGAATGGCTCTGGCCGAGATGGCCGAGCTAAAGAAGCAATTGGAAGAATTGCTTGACAAGGGGTTCATACGGCCAAGTAGCTCCCCTTGGGGTGCACCACTCCTCTTTGTGAAAAAGAAGGATGGTAGCATGCTTCTGTGCATCGACTATCGAGGGTTGAACATGTTAACTATGAAGAACAAGTACCCGTTACCCATGATAGACGAGCTGTTGGATCAGCTGAAAGGAGCTAAGTGGTTTTCTAAAATCGATTTGACCTCGGGATATCATCAGATTCCTATAGAGCCAAACGACATTAGGAAGACAACATTTAGGACCAGGTACGGCCATTACTAGTTCATAGTGATGCCGTTTGGTCTGACCAATGAACCTGCTGCATTCATGAAAATGATGAACAGCGTGTTCCAGGACTGCTTGGATGAATCGGTGATCATCTTCATTGATAATATCCCGATCTATTCCAAGGACGAGGAACCTCATCGAAAACATTTGAGAGCCATGCTGGAAGGATTACGAGAGCACAAACTCTTTGCTAAACTCAGCAAGTGCAGTTTTTGGCAAAAGAGTATTGGGTTCCTCGGACATATTGTTTCTGACCAGGGCGTCTCAGTGGATCCAGAGAAGATCAGGGCAATCAAGGATTGGCCCCGACCACGCAGTCCCACGGAAGTTTGAAGCTTCCTAGGGCTGGCAGGTTACTATAAAATGTTTGTGTAGGGATTCGCAAGCTTGGCTCAGCCGATGACAAAGTTGACTGGGAAGGACGTTAAGTTCACATGGTCCAAAGAGTGTACGAGATGTTTCTCCGCACTTAAGGTTATGCTGACTAGCGCACCCGTCCTGGTTCTTCCAGAGGCAGACCAATCTTATGTGGTCTACACGGATGCGTCCATCACTGGATTCGGTTGCGTGTTCACTCAACAGAGGAAGGTCATTGCTTACGCGTCAAGGCAGCTGAAGAAACATGAGGGAAACTACTCCACCCATGATCTTGAAATGGCTGCGGTAGTATTCGCCTTAAAGATTTGGCGATCATATTTATATGGGGCCAAAGTCCAGATACTTACGGACCTTAAAAGTCTGAAGTATATATTCACCCAGCCTGAGTTGAACTTAAGGCAGAGGCGGTGGATGGAGTTCGTGGCCGACTACGAACTAGACATCACTTACTATCAGGGCAAGGCTAACCTTGTGGCCGACGCCTTGAGCCGGAAGAGAGAAGATGTTGCGGCCGGTAGCGGAACGGACGAGCCGGATGAGGCGGGACGTTTCGTCCATTTAAATGCTTTGAACGGGACAGACAGACCACGGGGTTTAGAGGCGGTGAATAAGGCCAACCTTCTTACCCGGATCCGAGCGGCCCAAGATCAGGATGAGAACCTGAAGACGGTTGCTCAGAACGACCTGACTTAGTATCAAATCGCCAAGGACGGTACAATCTTAGTTCAAGGTCGGATCAGCGTACCCAATGATAGGAGTTTAAAGAATGAGATCCTTAGAGAAGCTCACATGTCTAGAT
Source organism: Brassica napus (assembly GCF_020379485.1). Lineage (NCBI taxonomy): Eukaryota > Viridiplantae > Streptophyta > Magnoliopsida > Brassicales > Brassicaceae > Brassica > Brassica napus. The sequence goes on from NW_026014658.1 coordinate 259,288, forward strand.
TCTCGATCCATCCTGGAGTGACCAAGATGTATCATAATCTCAGGCAGTACTATCATTGGATACAGATGAAGGTCGATGTGGCGGAATGGGTGGCCTAGTGTCCTACTTGTCAACTCGTCAAGGCCGAAAAACAACTTCCGAGTGGACTGCTTCAGAGCCTACCTATTCCGGAATGGAAGTGGGATCACATCACGATGGACTTTGTGACAGGTTTTCCCACGACCAGGAATAGGAATGATGCTGTCTGGGTAATAGTGGCTCGACTGACCAAGTCTGCCCACTTCCTGGCCATCAAAAATACATTGACCAGATTGTGAGTAAGTACATTGACGAGATTGTGAGGTTACACGGAGTACCCTCAAGTATAGTTTTGGATAGAGATTCGAGGTCCACTTCTCACTTCTGGCAAGCTTTCCAGAAAGCTTTAGGAACGAGAGTGAACATGAGTACGGCTTAGCATCCCAAAATGGATGGGCAGTCGAAAAGAACTATATGGACGCTGGAGAATATGCTTCGAGCATGTGTCCTCGATTGGGGCGATTCCTGGGAACGACATTTGCCGTTAGTGGGGTTCGCCTACAATAACAGTTTCCACTCAAGTATAGGCATGTCGCCATAAGAAGCTTTGTATGGACGACCATGCAGGACACCATTATCCTGGACCCAAGTGGGGGAGCACAGCATGATAGGCCCAAGATCGTGGAGGAAACCATGGAGAAGATCAAGTATGTATGGGATAAGATGAGGGCCGCACAGGACAGACAAAAACATTACGCTGAAAAACGAAGGAAATAAGTGGAGTTTGCAGTGGGTGATATGGTCTATCTCAAAATGATTACCATTAAACGTAGAGTGCGAATTTCTGGTAGAAGGAAATTAGATCCAAGATACCTAGGTCCGTTCAGAGTCATAAAACGAGTGGGTAGTGTGGCATATAAGTTGGACTTACCATCCGAGATGGAAGCCTTACATAACGTATTCCATGTCTCCCAACTCCGAAAGTGCTTGACGGATCAGGACGTTTTAATACCAGAAATACCATCTGATCTAGGTATGAATCTAACTTTGGAAACAAGGCCGGTTCGGATCGTAGATAGGATGGAAAAAGTAATGAGAAAGAAAACAATCCAGATGGTAAAGGTCATTTGGGATTGTAATGGTCGAGAAGAGACCACTTGGGAGACGAAGGCCAGGATGAAGGCCGAGTTTCCAAAATGGTTTGACCAGTTTGTGTTGGATGAAACACATTACTCGGATTCGAGGATGAATCCATTGCTAGTGGGGGAGACTTGTAACATCCCGGATCCTGAGTAGGATCATTGGGACAGCCATGGTTCGAGGAAACATACAAGTCATTCTTAGGACATCAAGACAAGCGTTCCATGGCCAGATAAGAAGGTTAAGGACGTAAGGAAACTTAGACTTAACCTTACACAAGTCGAGAGTCAGCTAGGACGAGTAAGACGGTAGCCGGATGGATGGAACAGGTAGCTCGACCAGCTCAACGGAGTTAGGTTGAGCTCACTCCAGCTCGGCCACTACTAAGTCAGCTCCACTAGATGAACTACTAGCTCACTCAGCTGAGGCAGCTGGGAGTCAGCTCATCTCAGCGGGACAGAGACTGTTCGGGTATCGGTCCGATGGTCCGGGTCCGGACCGGTGGCGGGCCATGGGGGTCCGGCAATGAGGCCATGGACCATTGGGGCTTGGGACAAGGCCATGGGCTAAGTCCAGAGGGATTGGGTAAGGCCTTGGGCCTCTGTCCGACCCAAACCCATGCGGTATTGGCGAAGGGACGCATGCGGCCGAGAGGGTGTAACCCTTGGCCGATTATGCCCATCCGCTGGCCAGTCATGCCAGTTCGTGGGGCAAGACTTACCCCCTCGTTTTCTATAAATACGGGGTTCTCTCTGTCTATTTCATTCATCCAATCCAGAGTAAAAATACTCAGAGAAATCGTAGAGAGAGAGAGAGTTTCCGGCCAAAGCAAGGCCATTTGTGTGGTGTTTAGGTTTCCGGCGATCTGATCGTTTGAGAAGCAACCTCCGATCAAGTATGGGAGACCGAGAGCAGGAGAAGAACATGGAGAACCCTGACACGGTTCAGAAGGTATGTGGAGGGCTTTGGCCGCATCAGACCGAACGAACGGTCCTTGTGATCGCATTGCGGCTCTGGCCGGTTCATTTGACCTAACCGCTCCTCCTCTTCTTGTTTCTATCCGGTCCTTTCTCTTCTTTCTGATTATACACGAAGGGTTGTGTTGGTTCAGTCCAAGGGACACATCCCTAGACTTGGCGGGTCATAACCAAACCACTAACCTAGATGCTGGTCGGTTAGACGGTCGGTTCAAATCGCACCATAGACTGGGCGGTTGGGCTAAACGGTTGGTCATGTTCCAAGAGGTACGAGTGGCCAAAGGTCAGGAGTTACCAAGGGTTGTGAGTTACCAAAGGTCACGAGTTCCAAAGGTTGTGAGTTGGCAAAGGATGTAAGTAACCAAGGGTTACGAACATCAAGAGGTACGAGGACCAAGAGGTACAAGGACCAAGAGGTACCAAGGACCAAAGGGGTGCATGTTCCAAACTGTGCCTGTTGAGACAGATCGTGTCTGTTCCTTAATGGATCATACCATGTCTTGTCCATTGGGACAAGTACACGGTTCGTCTAAGCCAGGGTAAGAGTCGCAAGGTCTGATCGGCCGTTTGGCCTAATCAGATTGGGCGTGAGGCTTACTCGGCCGTTGGATCCAGGCGCAAGGCCCGATCAGGTAAGGAAGTCCGTTGGGCCATTGAGCCGGACTTCAACCAGGCCAGTCGCACCTAGATTCTATCTGGATGGACGGATTGGTCTTTGGGACGATCCGGACTGTTCGTGTGTTCTGTTTATCTATTCTAGACTGTCTATCTGATTCTAAGTCAAGGGGTGGTAGGCAGGTTCATATCTTTTTTTAAGTATATTGTCTGATGTTTATCTGTGTTCTAGGAACCAAGCCAAGGATTGTAGAATCGACCAGTTCTATTCTCGGTTATGATTAATGCTTATATGGTTGTGGTTTCAGGTCAAGCCAAGGAGCCGTGAAGGCTCGGTCAGTGAGAGGCTGTGTAACGTGTGGTTAGATGATGCTAGGGATGAACTAGTGATTGTCTATGAAACGATTAAGAAGTTGTATATTGGATCTCATGTTTCTAAGTAATACATTTTATACACATTTAT
>NW_026014658.1:267500-275000 GCF_020379485.1 Brassica napus
GTCCATGGGAAGGGCCAGAGTGCTGAGTCCAAGGACCAACATGCAGATATGTGTACTGATGTATAGCCACGGACGTCCTGTGTGTGCTGACGGACACACACGGACAGCCACAGACATCATGTGTGTGCTGACGGACACACACGGACGTTCTGTGTTTTTCCTGATGGACACACACGGACGTCCTGTGTGTGCTGACGGACACACACGGACACACACGAACAGCCACAGACGTCCTGTGTGTGCTGACGGACAGCCACAGACAGCCACAAACGTCCTCTGTGTGCTGGTGGACACCCACAGATGTCCTGTGTGTACTGAACAGACAGCCCACATGGGCCAAAATCACCCAAACAGTCCACGGGAAGGGCCAGCGTGATGAGTCCAAAGACCAACGTGCTGATATATGTACTGATGGACAGCCACAGTCGTCCTGTGTGTGTTGCGGATACCCACGGACGTCCTGTGTGTATTGAACAGACAGCCCACGTGGGCCAAAATCACCCGAACAGTCCACGGGAAGGGTCAGCGTGCTGAGTCCAAGGACCAACGTGCTGATATGTATACTGATGGACAGCCAGAGACGTCCTGTGTGCGCTGACGGACACACACGGACGTCTTGTGTGTGTTGACGGAAACCCACGGACGTCCTGTGTTTACTGAGCGGACAGCCCAGGTGGGCCAAAATCACCCGAACAGTCCACGTGAAGGGCCAGCGTGCTGAGTCCAAGGACCAGAGTGCTAATATGTGTACTGATGGACAGCCACGGTCGTCCTGTGTGTGATGACGGACACACACGGACACACACAGACACACACGGACAGCCACAGACATCCTGTGTGTGCTGAAGGACAGCCACGGACGTCCTGTGTGTGCTGACGGACAGCCACGGACGTCCTGTGTGTGCTGGCGGACACCCACGGATGTCCTGTGTGTATTGAACAGACAACCCACGTGTGCCAAAATCACCCGAACAGTCCACGGGAAGGGTCAGCGTGCTGAGTCCAAGGACCAACGTGCTGATATGTGTACTGATGGACAGCCACGGACGTCCTGTGTGTGCTGACGGACACACACGGACACACATGGACAGCCACGGACGTCCTGTGTTTGGTGACGGACACACACGAACATCATGTGTGTGCTAACAGATACCCACAGACGTCCTGTGTGTACTGAACAGACAGCCAACGTGGGCAAAAATCACCCGAACAGTCCACGGGAAGGGCCAGCGTGCTGAGTCCAAGAACCAGCGTGCTGATATGTGTACTGATGGACAGCCACAGACATATTGTGTGTATGCTGATGGACACACACGGACACACACAGACAGCCACGGACGTCCTGCGTGTACTGACGGATAGCCACGGACAGCCACAAACGTCCTGTGTGTGCTGGTGGACACCCACGAACGTCCTGTGTGTACTGAACAGACAGCCCACGTGGGCCAAAATCACCCAAACAGTCCATGGGAAGGGCCAGAGTGCTGAGTCCAAGGACCAACATGCAGATATGTGTACTGATGTATAGCCACGGACGTCCTGTGTGTGCTGACGGACACACACGGACAGCCACAGACATCATGTGTGTGCTGACGGACACACACGGACGTTCTGTGTTTTTCCTGATGGACACCCACGGACGTCCTGTGTGTGCTGACGGACACACACGGACACACACGAACAGCCACAAACGTCCTGTGTGTGCTGACGGACAGCCACAGACAGCCACAAACGTCCTCTGTGTGCTGGTGGACTCCCACAGATGTCCTGTGTGTACTGAACAGACAGCCCACATGGGCCAAAATCACCCAAACAGTCCACGGGAAGGGCCAGCGTGATGAGTCCAAAGACCAACGTGCTGATATATGTACTGATGGACAGCCACAGACGTCCTGTGTGTGTTGCGGATACCCACGGACGTCCTGTGTGTATTGAACAGACCGCCCACGTGGGCCAAAATCTACCGAACAGTCCACGGGAAGGGTCAGCGTGCTGAGTCCAAGGACCAACGTGCTGATATGTATACTGATGGACAGCCAGAGACGTCCTGTGTGCGCTGACGGACACACACGGACGTCTTGTGTGTGTTGACGGAAACCCACGGACGTCCTGTGTGTACTGAGCGGACAGCCCAGGTGGGCCAAAATCACCCGAACAGTCCACGGGAAGGGCCAGCGTGCTGAGTCCAAGGACCAGAGTGCTGATATGTGTACTGATGGACAGCCACGGTCGTCCTGTGTGTGATGACAGACACACACGGACACACACAGACACACACGGACAGCCACAGACATCCTGTGTGTGCTGAAGGACAGCCACGGACGTCGTGTGTGTGCTGACGGACAGCCACGGACGTCCTGTGTGTGCTGGCGGACACCCACGGATCTCCTGTGTGTTTGAACAGACAACCCACGTGTGCCAAAATCACCCGAACAGTCCACGGGAAGGGTCAGCGTGCTGAGTCCAAGGACCAACGTGCTGATATGTGTACTGATGGACAGCCACGGACGTCCTGTGTGTGTTGACGGACACACACGGGCACACATGGACAGCCACAGACGTCCTGTGTGTGGTGACGGACACACACAGACGTCCTGTGTGTGCTGACAGACACCCACGGATGTCCTCTGTGTACTGAACAGACAGCCCACGTGGGCCAAAATCACCCGAACAGTCCATGGGAAGGGACAGCGTGTTGAGTCCAAGGACCAGCGTGCTGATATGTGTACTGATGGACAGCCACAGAAATCCTGTGTGTGTGCTGACGGACACACACACAGACAGCCACAGACGTCTTGCGTGTACTGACGGACAGCCACGGACAGCCACGAACGTCCTGTGTGTGCTGGCGGACACACACAGACGTCCGGTGTGTACTGAACAGACAGCCCACGTGGGCCAAAATCACCCGGGGCCAGGGTGCTGAGTCCAAGGACCAACGTGCTGATATGTGTACTGATGGACAGCCACGGACGTCCTGTGCGTGATGACGGACACACACGGACACACACGGACAGCCACACACGTCCTGTGTGTGCTGACAGACACACACAGATGTCCTGTGTGTGCTGACGGACACACACGGACGTCCTGTGTGTGCTGACGGACACCCACGGACGTCCTGTGTGTACTGAACAGACAGCCCACGTGGGCCAAAATCACCCGAACAGTCCACGGGAAGGGCCAGCGTGCTGAGTCCAAGGACCAGCGTGCTGATATGTGTACTGATGGACAGCCACGGATGTCCTGTGTGTGGTGATAGACACACACTGACAACCACGGAAGTCCTGTGTGTGCTGACGGACAGCCACATACGTCATGTGTGTGCTGGCAGACACCCACGGACGTCCTGTGTGTACTGAACAGACAGACCACGTTGGCCAAAATCAACCAAACAGTCCATGGGAAGGGCCTGCGTACTGAGTCAAAGGACCAGCGTGCTGATATGCGTACTGATGGACAACCACGGACACACACAGACACACACGGACACAAACGGACAGCCATGGACATCCTGTGTGTGCTGACGGATAGCCACGGACGTCCAGTGTGTGCTGGCGGACACCCACGGACGTCCTGTGTGTACTGAACAGACAACCCACGTGGGCCAAAATAACCCGAACAGTCCACGGGAAGGGTCAGCGTGCTGAGTCCAAGGACCAACGTGCTGATATGTGTACTGATGGACAGCCACGGACGTCCTGTGTGTGCTGACGGACACACACGGACACACATGGACAGCCACGGACGTCATGTGTTTGGTGACGGACACACACGGACATCATGTGTGTGCTAACAGACACCCACGGACGTCCTGTGTGTACTGAACAGACAGCCAACGTGGGCAAAAATCACCCTAACAGTCCATGGGAAGGGCCAGCGTGCTGAGTCCAAGAACCAGCGTGCTGATATGTGTACTGATGGACAGCCACAAACATCCTGTGTGTGTGCTGAAAGACACACACGGACACACACAGACAGCCACGGACGCCCTGCGTGTACTGACGGACAGCCATGGACAGCCATGGACATCCTGTGTGTGGTGACGGACACACACGGACGTCCTGTGTGTGCTGACAGACAGCCCACCTGGGCCAAAATCACCCAAACAGTCCATGGGAACGGCCAGCGTGCTGAGTCCAAGGACCAACGTGCAGATATGTGTACTGGTGGATAGCCACGGACGTTCTGTGTGTGCTGACGGACACACACGGACAGCCACAGACATCATGTGTGTGCTGACGGACACACACGGACGTCCTGTGTTTTTCCTGACGGACACCCATCGACGTCCTGTGTGTGCTGACGGACACACACGGACACACACGAACAGCCACAGACGTCTTGTGTGTGCTGACGGACAGCCACAGACAGCCACAAACGTCCTGTGTGTGCTGGTGGACACCCACAGATGTCATGTGTGTACTGAACAGACAGCCCACATGGGCCAAAGTCACCAAAACAGTCCACGGGAAGGGCCAGCGTGCTGACTCCAAGGACCAACGTGCTGATATCTGTACTGATGGACAGCCACTGACGTCCTGTGTGTGCTGACAGACACACACGGACACACACGGACACACACGTACAGCCACAAATGTCCTGTGTGTGTTTGCGGTTGAGAATGATCAAGTCCAGTAATGGACGAGGATCAGGCCACGACCTACTCGGAGATGGACCTATGGTCGGGGTGAAACGGTCGAGTCCCTGAGTGGACCAGGACCAGAATACGATCACGTCCGTAAATCGACCAGGATTGAATTATGACAAAGTCCAGTGAAGGACAGAAGTCAAGTCTGAGGTGTTTTTAGTCTGGAGGGATTAAGATCGCAATGTGGCCAAGCCTGAAAAGGTTGTGGCTGTTTAAGGGGATGATCCAGTACGTTGTGGCTGAGGTCATGAAACTTATTGTCCATGAAAGACAAAAGAACCATAACAATCTGTTAGGACTCATTGTAGGACGAGCAGCCTAAAGATTGTAACGAGTTCCTGAGGACTTGACTTGTACATCGAGTGGCGTGGGGATTGGCCAAATCTACTAAGGCTCGAGTATGCAGCATGTTCCTAGGGACTGGTTATGATCTAGGCATGGACTATGATCAGAGATAGAATAAAATCTGAAGAAGATGATATTCAAAAGAAAGACATGGACTTGTTGGATACTTAAATCGCTACCTGGAGAGTTCGTCCAGTGACACAAGGAATGTCTTTGGATGGAATTACAAGTATCACTTGATTGGATGCTTGATGGACCCTCCACTGTGGTCGAAGTAAACAAGTAAGGGTGCCATAAGCAAAACCAGAAAGGACCACTTGATAGGATTTTTGTGGTTAAATGCTTATCAAGTGGGGGAGACTTCTACAACGATGGTAAAAGGAATTTGATCGTCGAAGTGGTGATTTGGTGGTTCTGAGTCAAGCTTGTTCTATTCCCTGATAAGGACTAGGATAAGTCGGTTGGAATATTTTGTCTTGGGACAAGATATAATCACCACCGGATTCAAGGACGAATCCATTTCAAGTGGGGGAGACTTGTAACATCCGCGACCCTAGATAAGGACCGTTGGGACGGCCATAGTTCGAGGAAACGAACCTGCCGGTCTTAAGACCTGAAGGCTAGCGTTCCATGGCCAAGATAGAAGGTTAAGGACGTCAGGATGCTGAGACTTAACCTTATAAGAGAAAGAAGTCAGCTAGGATAAGCTGTACAGAAGCTGGGCGATGCTTACGGGAAGCTCGATCAGCTAGATGTAGCTCGGTCAAGCTCAAGCTAGCTCGTTCCAAGTTAAGTCCGCTCAACCAGCTGGACTACTAGCTCACTCAGCAGAGGCAGCTGGGAGTCAGCTCATCTCAGCTCGACGGACTGTTCGGGTTTTGGGTCGATAGTCCCGGTCCATGTCAGTGGCGGGCCAGGAGGTACGGCCAAGTGGTCCATGAGTCATTGGGCTCTTGTGGGAAGGCCGTGGGCTTGGGGTACCAAGTCTGGGCTTGGGTTGGACGTTCCTATAAGTTCTGGAACCTTCCATTTCTGAACAGGTACGATCTGGACCGTTGATTGTAATTGATGGCCAAGATCTGTCCCAAAAGGATGCTTCGAAGGGATGTGTCCCTTCGCACATGACCTTTGGTTGCCTATATAAAGGATCCACGACCAGAGATCAATTCATTCATTCTCATTCAGTCTCATCCTGTCTGAGACAAAGGACACACGTCCTAAACAAAGGAATCCCCCAATAAGAACCGAGGGTCCAAGCCGGAAAAGGCTCGGTTGTGGTGGTTTAGTATCTGCGGCAAGGAGAACGGTTTAGGAGAGAGGAGGCCGTGTGGTTATGGATACCCAAGGCATAGAGAAAGGTCTGTAGAAGGATTCCAACCCCGTGGTTCACTCAGATAGGGTCAGTGGGGTAACCACCGACTCATCGGCTAAGACAGTCATCTAGCCATGGGCGTTTGGTTTATGTCCTATTCTTCTTATTCTTTTAATCAAATTCTTCTTCTACTCCTCCTGTACATTGGCGTGGCATTTTTGATATGTTGGGATTGGTTATATCCGTGGTTCTGGTTGAGTAATGCGGTCGCGGTCCATAACCGACGAGTTAGGCGCGCACATGATCTGACTGGCCTCTGGTGATCCGATTGGATGGGGGCGGTTCTGTTCTGTTCTTAACGGTTACAACCATTCACTAAACAGTCACAATGGTTCATGACTTGTGTAGGTTAAGGCGTGGTCTTTTGGCCATAGGCCGGACACACGCACGGACTAGACAGTCCATACGGACGGTTAGATAAAACGGTGGGAACATGTGAATGGGTGCGAGTTGCCAAGGGCCATGAGTTGCCAAGAGGAACGTGTGTCCAAAGGGTACTAGTTCCCAAAGGGTGTGAGTTCCAAACGGTGCCATTGGTTCAAGGCTTAGGCCAAACCAAGTGGACAGTCCGCGGCTGCATAGTCGAACGGACGGACAGTTAGTTTAACCGGAGTGTTGTGTAGCAAGGTCTGATCGGTTGCAAGGCTATCCAGTTTGGGCTTGGGCCTTACTCAGTGGTATAGATCCAGGCTTTGGGTTGGATCAGGTAAGAAGGTCCGTGAGCCTTTGGGCCGGACTTATAACTGGCCGATCGCACCTAGATCTTAACCAGACGGTTAGACGAGACTATGGACTCTCCGGCTATGGTTGGATGGTTCTAGCCGCAAAGGCTAAGTAGGATATCTTACAATCAACTTTGGGTTTGTCAGTAGGATAGGCGCCATATGCCTTATCTAGGGAGTAGACCCACATGATGGCAATGGAATGCCGGTTATGTCAATACCTGACAAGTAGGCGATGCCTTATGAAGTCTAGTGGTCGGACCATGTTTTATGATGATGGTTCGATGGACGAACACTAGTATGGATAGTCACGTTGCTGGAGTAAGAGTATTGATGTGATGCTTCTAGATATCAACCTTGGTTTTGACAGCTTCGAGATTGGCTAAGAGCCATGACGAAGTGTGTGACTA